>NC_058498.1:13210000-13347500 GCF_020382885.2 Scatophagus argus | reverse complement strand
CACAAAATTAAGGAGCTGACTGCAATACAGACCAGAGGAAGCTGTAGTTTTTCCACTCACCCTCTTTTCACACTCTTTTTATGCCTCAACCCATTATCATTTAATCATAGATAAGTGCTTGACCCTGTGTTTTCTCAAGATTAAGTTGATCAACCATTAGAAGAAAGTACTTTACAATATAAAACCATACAATACAGAATAAAATACATACAGAAACACACACACACAGTCACACAAATAGACCAGTTCCCCTCAGGTAGCGGGCATGTGCTGTGTATTCATACCATGCAGATGAGACTTGATGCCCTCTGACCCTCACTCGACCACCAGCTTCCCTCCCGTCTCCCATGTTTTCCCTGCTCCTCTTTCTCTGGCTCTCCTCATCTCCTTCCTAAACCTTCCTTCCTGTTTCACACCTCCCCTAATTTCTTCATTAGGTTTTGCTTCATATGACCTTTGTTTCCAGTTCAGTGAATGAGTGAATAATTGTTCCAAGAGCTGCCTGATGTGTTGCCGCATTGAGCTCTTCTGCTGCCATATTGTCCAGCTAGAGCCTCATAGAGAGCTCATACAAATTAAGTAGCAGTTCTTACAGTGCCATTTTAGTAGCTGCAGGAATAGAGCTAATCTCTAATATTATGCCAAGACATGAAATGCATTTTTCTTCATTAGGCTTTCCAAGTGTTTCAGAAAAGGTTATGACATCAGAGCTGATGATTTCTATGTGCATCCAACTGCTGGAGTCAGCAATGCTTGATTTATGCTTTCTGTGCAGGCAGATGTGCATTAGCTGGATTTCAACACAGATGTTTGATTCATCTACACTGACATGCCAGGGATTATGGGGACCGTAGGCTAATGTCCAATATCCTTTAATTGAGAACACAAGAGTGTTCCGAATTGTAGGATACTGGACATTAGCCTACATTTTTTAGTTAGAATATAGATCTCTGTGCCAGAGAGTCTCAGCTGAGTCATCTTCCACTCACCTTCCAGGCTCCACAGTGGCTAATCTGTTTGAGAGAACTTCCATGAAATCAGACCTGATCTCCACTGATTAGATTTGCTTCACTTAATGCTTTATAACGGGTCTGTGCAGTGTGTGAGTTTGCATACTAAGATGCTGAAAATCATCCTCATCCTTTATTGGACTGATGCCTTAGGAATGAAGTCTGCATTATCCGAGCTGTGGCCGACTGTGCATAGAAACATGATATTTGCAATAAATATCACATTAACAAGCCAGCACTGAAATGGCTTGGAATGAGAAATATAACACATGCTAATCCAAACAAAGTTTGTTAGGTCTAGACAGTATGCTTAATTATAGTTCATAATATGCCTACAGAACACTTCGCTGATCGACAAATGTGTTTTTAAATATTCCGGATCTCAAAGAGCTTAAGATGTCTGAAAAAGTTTGAGAGACATGATTGAAAGCTGGAAAGTCAACATTCGAACATTTCACCCAATGAGGTGAATCAGACAGCACTTAATTCACACTGTTATCACTTTGCCTTTTCCCTCCGTCTCTGTCTACCTGTAGAGAGATGCAGAGAGTCAGTGAGACTCTCAGAAAAACTATCCTGACCTTCAAGGCTGTGTGTGGTGCTGGGAGGAGAGAGAGATATCTGGGCCAAACTCCGTCACTCTGACTGTCAGAGATAACACTTCACAACAGCAGCTTAGTCAAATGAGAGAAGGCTGGAAAGAAAGGAGGAAGAAATACTGCCCTCTGAAGAATAAAGAGCATGGAGTAATTAACTTTAGCTTCAGCCCCATGGTCAATAATACTGTTTTCTGGTCAACTTCCTGTTTGTCTGATTGGAAGAACTGTGGCCTACTTCTCCTTTAAGACCAATTTCACCTCAGCTAACTTCTTCCTTCATCTCCTTTATTCCCGTTTAACCTCCTCTGTGCTTTCGACCATAGCCACTTATCCTTCCACTGAACTCCAAATCAAGTCACCACAATGCTTGTTCTGTGGTGTGCCGCCCCAAATGTGTGTATGTCTTGTATGCTTTGCAGTCAGCTGGGACGTGTACATGTGGGCTCATACAACATGCGGGAACTATCGCTTTCTTCTTCTGTTTTACAGGAAATACTGCCATGGACAAAACAATAAGTCTGTGTAACAACAAACATGGCCCACTTCATGTGGTTCTCAGAAACTTAGGAAGTTAGCCTATTAGCATACTTCCATCAGCCGACTATCTCACTCATCTGCGTCTCGTTCAAGGACTCACTTGGGTAATTGCCACACAGCAAAAAGTTTTCTGTCTTTTGTACCAACTTAGTCATGTAGTTACTTCAATTTACCGTGGGCATCCAGACAGACCTCTTTATTGGGCTGTTTTTCAGGGGTCAGACTGGGCCCCTTACTTCCAGTGCAGGGAAATCTTGATGCTTCAGCATACCAAGACATTTTAAACAATGCTATGCTTCCAACTTTGTGTCAACAGTTTGGTGAAGGCCCTTTTCTTTTCCAGCATGACCGTGCCCCAGTGCACAATGCAAATCCCATAAAGATGCGGTTTAGATGAATTTGATCTGGAAGAACTGCACGGAGCCCTGACCTCAACCCCACTGAACACCTTTGGGATGAACTAGAACAGAGATTATGAGACAGGCCTTTTCATCCAACATCAGTGCCTGACCTCCCAATCAGTACAAGATTGCAACATGACAGATAGGAAGTTGTGTCATCTTAACCAAATCTGTAGTATTTTGAGTATCATAGGATTGATTTCTATTGCTTTGTCTTGCACTTTATTCAGATTATGTAATCAATTAACCAAGCAAGTCCAGTCACCTCTTGCTGTACACATGCTATGTGGTGACTTTAAATAATGCACCGCAAATGTTCCAGCAGCTTCTCTCCAGTAAGTTAAACATTTGATAGACACTGGTTTCCATTCAGAAATTGATATACATTGCATTCAATCTCTCCTATACAGAAGTGCACACTGTCACATTTTGCTGTGTGTTTTCTCTACACAATATTGAGCTTTTAAAGATGTTTGACTATTAAATCTACACAGGCAGAGAATATATTTTCTTTTCTTAAATACTGCTTGAAGTTTTGTCATGCTGCATGTATTTTTCTTCAATTCCTGCTACCTTTATTGTTCTCAGAATTTCCCTCTCTCCCATATTTTTCCCTCCCTCCATCTCCCATCCACCCCCTTTTCGGGTGTTGTGTGTTTTCCGTCTGGTCCCCGGGATCATCTCACACCCCATCTGGCCTCTTGCTTTTACGCTCTCCTTCTCAAGCATTTACTTGGCTGCTGGTAATACACCCATCACACATCTCTTTTTCTTCCTCTGTCTCTCTCTGTCTGCCTCCCTCACACACACTCACTCACACACACACACACACAAGACAGAGATATTAACACTTCTCAGAATGTGTTGAATATGTGATTCTCTCTCATCGTATCGTTTTCTCGTTTTCCCTACTCTCCGCCGGTGTAGTGTATTTTTTGGAGCTGCTTAGCTTGCAGTCTGGCAGTATAAATACCACACAATGGATTGGGAGCTACAGTAGTTCCTCATCCTGCCTCCGGTCCTCCCTGGCTGGCAGTCTAGCCCAGTGAGTGTGCATTCTTAATGCTCCCTTGGCCTCGATGAGAGAGATGATTGGTAGAATTAATTGTGGCTGGAGGCTCGAATGGGAATAAGTGGGAGATGGAGCACTGGAGGGGGGTTATCTGGCTGGTTTTAGTGTTGTGTTTCTATCCTTAAAGCCTGGCATAAGAGGATGTTGAAGTTGTTTTTATGCACTCACTCCTTTTGTCTCTCTAGATTAATATTAGCCCACGGTTAACTCAATTCTATTTTCTTTTATAGCTCAGTTTGTCCCTCTCGTCATTTGTGATTTACACCTGTGTGCTTGGAGGGAAGCAGATAAGCAAGGCTAATACAGCGACAATCATAATGTAATGGCCTCCCCTGCTCCCCCGACAGTAATGCTATCAGAACATAGTTTATATCCTGCAGTGAGGTGTCATTAAACAAGATAAATGGAACTCAAAAATGGGGATATTCAATTTGCGCGCGCTTCTGGGTGGACTTGTTTCTACCTGTTTGTTTTAGAGGATTGTGAAGAGATAGATGCTGTGTCCTCTCCTGTCTCTGTGGGCTTCAAAGTAATGGCAGATGATATCTGAGCTCCTAACACACAGGAAACCATTGCTCCTCTTCTCAGAGCCTTTTCACCGTTCTTGTCCCTCCCTATTTAACGGCAATAGATTTTCAGCTTGACGCAGGTAGAACTGAATTGAAACTGTGTTCTGGAAGGCTACATGACATGTATGTGTTTAGGTCAGTTGCTGTTGTGCTCTCATCATCAGCACATTGGAGGGTCTCCATGAAGGATTTATGTGCTGGTTTTATGGGGTCTCGTCATAGAATGCCTGTATAGGAATATAAGAAGTTGGGGGTGGTGTGTGTGTGTATGTGAAGGGTTTTGGGGGTTAGAGTAGTTGGGTTGTGGGGAAGCTGTCTCATCATTTATTTATACAATCTACAGAAGAAGGGGTTAGCAGAGAGAGGGGGCTGCCTTCTACGAGCCACCCTGGGAATACTGTAGGTCAAGAGTTGTTTTTCTAGCTACCAGCACAATTCTTTGTCTGAGTGAGCCAATGAATTAGCATGCTATGCTGCACTGGATCTGCTCTCCTCATAGCATGTTGTAAACAAGTACATCTCGCTATCTTGCAAAACCTCTTGACACCCTTCATTCATCGCCTGTTTAGACGATTTGTTGTTATTGCTGTGAAACAAGAAACAAGAAGTAAATATGGCCGAGATCATTAGTAGCTGTGCTGACGCAAAATTAATCGCCATTAATTCATTTATTCTGTGAACTAACAAACATTGCTGGCTTTACAAACTAATTGTCATATATTTTATTAAATTGGATGCATACCCGTAGTTTTTCATTCATTTCTATTTTTTTAACCAGTTGTCAGACAAAATTCATCAACACCAAAACATGACTTTGGACTAACTAATGGGTTATTATTTTTATAATTGGATCGCAATTTATTAACTAATGTATAATTTAGAATTTAATATGTGTCTAAATTAAATACAAATTGCATACAATTATCTTCAAGTTGTGATATATTCTGTGTGCCCAACAGTCAACAAACCCAAATAGGAAATTTATAGTGACACAAAATGGACAAAATAAGTGAATTCTCATGTTTGGTATTTGTACTTGATCAGTATATGTATTAATCAGATAATTGATTTATTATCTAGTTTGGTGGCAAAGAAACAAATGTGACCTCACTACTGCTGATGCTTATTTTATGGTTTATGGTTGTAATTTATATTCATTAAGTTATATTCCTAAATGTAGTAAAACCACATATTGATTTTCCTGTAACTTTAGCTAAATTGCATCCTACATCTACACAGTAGTTATGTCACTTGAAGCAAAATGCATCCTTTCAGCTGATGTTCATTCTTTGCACTGATTGGTCACTTTAATAAACATCATAGTAACTAAATACAAATATCTAAATATACATCCATTTAGTCCTTTGAAGACAAAAGGGAAGATCGCTCATGGTTGACACTTGAAGCATCAATCAAGTATTTTACAAAACACAGAGTTTAAACACACATACAAAGCTTAGGAACATATTGCCTGTGAGGGACCAGAATGGTCTCCCCGAATAAAGGGATCTAGGCGAGTTTGGATTCAGGTGAAAGAGATTTGAAACAGGAGGCAGCGAAGCTTCAGGTGCCAGGAAACAAAAAGCTTTTATTTTCCCGAAACACAAATACTCTAAATACAGTCTTAGAGGAGGCAGAATACAAGAACAAGATGGCAATAGCATAACCTCACAGCAAGTGAGCCTTTCAGAAGCTGAATGAGGCTCCCTTAAATAGGGCTGATGGTTGAACCCAATTGGATCAAACCAATATCAAGGGGATAACCAAAATCATAACGGTCCATACAATATTATAAATCATAATTTATCAACACCAAAGTAAACAATGCACCATATAATGTACCCACACACCATGTACTCACATGTCACACAATAACTTTGTACAAATACTTCATAACCAACACAATAAAGAAATACAAACACCCCTGAGTGCAGTGGGACTCGCCCCCTTGTCCCGCGCTCAATAAAGCCCGCCACTGCAGCGGCGCGCTTCCGTAGAGGAGCGGTGGAGCCGGACCGGGAGGGCAGGTGAGTACGTGTACGTGAGTGTAGGAAGGACCAGAGTCTTTACAAACGGTCAGAGGAAGAGTGAGACGAGTAGTGGGTACCTCACTACACCCATGGATGCTAGACCGGGGAAAAACTGTCACGGGTGAGTTGTGGTTGTGGTGAGCAAGGGACGCGGCGGGCCGTGTTTCCGGCGCCGAAGCGTCCATGGCGCACGCCACGCCTAACATGTCACCAAGCACTTAAAATATGTACACGCTGTTCAAGAGTCCATCTCTCCGTATGTGTGTGTGTGTGTGTGTGTGTATGCGCACCCGCGTGTACATGTGCCACAAAGTTCAAATTGTCTTTCTTCTCCGACGTCATCACAAAGTGTCCGTCGCGGGAGACAGTGAGAAGGGGGGTGCTCACCTTCTAACATTGCCACAAAGCCCTACAGGGACATTACTCTACTGGGTAGCTTCATCATCATCATCATCATCATCTGTTTGGCTTAGTCACACACACACCAGATGCTAAGGCAATCATCCATTGCTGCAGAAGACAGAAAAATAAAATAGAATTAACATCTTGAAATGATATTTTACCAGTAAAACAGTGTTGTTGCATTTTAAAATAAACACAGTGCAAATGTTTCGGGATGGTTCATACTCTGTCCAGAGAGTCAGCAAAAATAATGATTGTTGAATTAGATTTTTCTCGTTTGCGTGTGTACATTTTTGGAGCTGAACTTATCTGCAGGAGAAAACTAAGATTTTTCTATCCTGTCACTTTGTTCAAGCTCTCATTTCCCATGAAGTCCAAACTTTTATCTACTTTGAAACCCCTTCAGTGAACACTGTTGGACTCCAGAAAGCTTTCTCCATTATCATCCACCCAGACTTGTGATAATGAGAAGCCATACTGTGGAGCTGAAAGAGAGGCTGTCAGATTTACATGAACCCCAACACCATAGATTAAATTAAAGATACAGTAAATGCCTTAGCGGTTGCGTGAATTCGGGATGTTTCCGTAATTAGGTTTCATTGCATTTGCACAGCAGTACAGTTCATCGGAGGAGGCAGGTAAAGAGTTGAGACAACGTAATTATGAGATGCTAATGACGCTCATTTGTGCTAACGCTGGTTGTAGATAAAGTGTGAGGTGGGTTGAGATATGACAGACAGAATCGACCTTTGTTCTGACACATCACATGACATAAATATAAATACGCACACACACACACACATTTCCACTGATGTGTTCAGTAGTGCATAAGGTCAGTAGGAAACAAAGAGACGGGGGTGCAAGGTAATTTCATAACCCCTGCTATACCTGCAAAGTGCCGTCACATCTGCACTTTCATCCACAGCAGTTCCACACCACCAACACACTCACTCTGTTAGTCACTATCCAAGTGAGAAGAGAAGCTCAGCAGAGAGCTGTTAAAGAGGAGAAATATTACTTGTTGACATGTCATTTTCTGTCCTGAAATTAGAGCTAATGTTGGTAACATTTCCTTGTATTGTCCTGAAATTCTTCCACATGGCATTTCTAAAAAGAAATGTTTTTTTTTCCTCAGTTAAGTGACATCAGGTGGTTCAGATAGTTTAAACAGTGTACCACTGTGCAAAATGCTCCCCACAGCAGGAAAGTCCTCCTTGTGCAAACAGGTGGATTATGTCAGTAGTTAACAAGCTTTTTCTTATTAAGATTTGAGATTTTGAATTTGTTGCCTAATTGACAATACATTTTTGGGCATATTTGATTCATTTTAAAGCTAGGTTTGATGTAGGAAGCCACCGATGTTAAACTATCCATAGGTCACAAACTGCTTCTCATTTTTTCCCTGCTGTTACTCTGTGTCTCTATCCTTTAGTGCTCCTTCATACAAAGTGTTCATTAGCTGTGTAACCTTTTGCTTTGAATTATAGTACAGCTCTGTTTCCTGCTTGCCTGCGGGTCTAACTACACATCGGATCATCAGTCTTTCTGTTAGGCACAATGACTGAGAACTTGGCCAGTCCACGTTCTCAGTCATTCATCCTGCCCTTTGGTCAGCGATTCAGGCCCACGTACCTCTGCGGAGACAGTCATCCATCCGTCTACAGCAGCAGCCAGCCTGTCTTTCTGTCAGCTGCATGGGTGTAGGGCTGAAAGAATTGTGACTGCTGCTGAACTGTGCAATTGTGTAGAAATACGGCAGATTGGAGACCGTGTGCTTCCTTTTCTGCCTCTCTCTCGTTCTTTATTGTCAGTCCACATTTCATTTACTTTCACTTTCTCTCCTCTTTCAGCAGTTACATTTTCTCTTCTTCTTCTCTCACTCTTTATTAAGTTTATCTTTTTGACATTCTTCCTCTCCCTCTTCTTCCTGTCCTTACTTTTGCATCATATGTTGTTTCCTTTTTCTTTGTCTGTCCATCCTCATAAAAAGTCACTTTTGATGCCAAGTGGAAGTTTGTTCTTGTTTACATACTACAGCTATAATACAACCCCATTTTTCAGTTGTCTTCATTACCGTAATGGCCTTGTTTTGGATGTTAAATGAGCACTTCTTGATATCCGTAGAAATTGAGTGAACACAGAGTGAAGGTTGTTTTGCACGAGGCCTCCATCTGCAGCTCCTTCTACGGTCAACTTTAGACTATGCAGTCCTTTCATCCGCAGAATGCTGTTTAATTAACTTACAATTGATTATCCAAACAGGTGTGGAGGCAGTTTCTCATTTATTTTCCTTGTAAAGCTGTTGGATTTTAAAGCTGCTGTTTTTCCCACCTTTTCATCACACTTGCTGTAATGTGTAGGTACAGTATGTGTGAGTGAGCAGTGATATTGACAGGCTGTTGCTTGGGGCATCTCTTTATTATTACTGTAGGAAACCTCTTTGTGTACCGTTTGCAGCAGAGCCTCACTTTATATTATAGCAGATGCTCACAATGTGCTATCACTATTGGATCTGATATTATATGTACTTTATCCCAGCAAAAGTCACATCTCCCTTTGTTCTGCTTGGAATGAACATTGTCTTTCGACATTTAGATATTGGTAACACACCAGGTCTGAGAAATGAGAAGGTCAGCTGTTCCTGGAAAGAATATATGAGTCACACTGCAGATTAATTGTTTGATAACAGATAAAGTCTATGTGATCTTGTATGAAACCCGGTTGTCACGTTGTTTTATTGTTGCTTTGGCAAAATGTAAGTTTAAGAGATTCACCATGAGTCTGTGCGCGTACAGTCTGTGGGCTCGTCTGTCAGGTGTCAGGTAGCCTGCTGTGAATGAGGCAGAGGACTCCATGAGACTGGGTATCGATGCTGATTGAATTGGCCGGTCCTGAAAAAGGCACGCAGAGTTTTGTCAGACTGAAGCGAGACGGAAGGAAGCTGCTGATCTAATTCTAACACTGAATGAACGTCTGTTGGGCTCAGTACAGACGAACAAACAGAAACGCACCTGCAGGAATAAGGGTTTGGAAGACTGGCTGAGCTCTGTAGCTCTGCAACTGTGCAGTCCCCTTGTTTTTGCTTGTAATTAGGCAACAGCATGCAGAGTTATGGGATTTGTTTTGGGTAGTAGCATGTTTTATGTAAATACTGACACAAGCTGCTCCTTCACTCACACATCAAGACATTTTCCATTCAACCACAAACTAAGATCATGTGACAGTTATTTGAAGAGTAGGTGTCTTCCCTATTATCACCTAACAGGGTGTATAATCACATGTAAGTGTGTGGGGGATTTTCTTGTCTATGAACTCATCACTTCTGCTTTGGCTCTGCGTTACGTGAACTGGCGTATGTTCGGTGTTCTTGTTACCATCTTTCAGAAAAAGTTCTGACATGTTTCATCTTTCAGTGCTCTTTACCTCAATACAAATGGTGTCATTGCTTATCAGCCCTGAGGTGTGCATAATCAAATATCCACACTGGATGAAGATTATACAAGTGCAACAGTGCGTTTTGAATTTACATATTTGTTGGGAAGCAGATAATCACCACATTTTTGTTCTTTTCTCCCTCTTCTCCAGTCACAGATGAAGACACTGTGAAGAGATACTACGCTAAGTTTGAGGAAAGGTTTTTCCAGACCTGCGAGAAGGAGCTCCTGAAAATCAACACATTTTATTCAGGTATTTATTTACTTCAGTTACACCTGAGGTCCTGAGCATATGAAATCACACCAAATAATGAAAGCAATTTCAGATCAGTTGTGAGATTTCTGGTAGTCAGAAGAACTACTGAATTGACTTTATTAATGAATCATTTGTGCCAGTATGAAGCAACATCACCACTGCTCTATACCGTTACTGCTCTGCACTAAACCTTCCTGATGTCCAATTAATACAGCAATATTACATGTGGTGTATGTTAATATCTTTTGGAGGTTATTTACTCAGCACTAAGCTGTCCGTTTCTGTCCCAAATGACATTGCCTTGTCTAATCTTGGTCATTTGATTGAAGTAGTCAGTGGTCGTCATGTTTAGGTCAACAGGCCTGCTTGTGTGTATTTCAGGGAGCGAGGGTGAGTATAGGTGCTCCATGTAACACGAGATGGAAGCCATAATATATTTTGGTATTCTGGTACCACAAGGTTGCCTTCTGCTTTTGAACTTGAGCTCAGGGGGAAGTGGCAGGACGTATCCAGAGAGGGTCAGCGCTTCCTCTACAGGCGGTTTGTGAAACTGCAGGTCAGCTGAGGGCCAAGGTTGATTGGCAAGATTGTTCCAGCTCATGATGATGGTAAATAACTGGAGGTCGGATGGCTCGAGCAGCTAACAAATAAAATATAAATAATGGCAGTGCTTCATAGCAGGATTTGGATTGAGGTGGAAATGAGGTACTGAAGAAATGTGAAACCTCTTGAGTTTGGATTTCCTCTAATGATGGTGTATGTCTTGATTAGTGACATGTCAGATGCTCATCTTTTATTTTGTATATATGTATAAGGTATGTGTTACTTTGTGCTTATAAGAATAGAAAGATGATAGAATAGAACAAAAGAAACACTTAGTTGTCTTTTCTGATATTGTTGCTGCTTGTGACATGTTTGAGTCTGTTCACATCAGTATTACAGTCAGCCTCCTCAGCAGACCCGAGGTGTGAGGTTAGTTAAATGTTATGCATGAAAACATGAAGGCCTGCTTCCTGCTCTCAGGCATCTTGTTTATTCTCCACACACAGGAAGGTGAAGCAAGAAATTTCCAAGTTGTGTCCAACACGCAGCTTTATTTGATGCCAGCCAGTTACTCTGTGTGTCTGTGTGTGTGTGTGTGTAGTGTGTAGTTGTTTGAAAAGGCTGGTTAGGCTGAGTGAGAGAGAGAGTCCGGTGGATGCATGGAGATAAATCGTGTGCTGACTTTACATAAGACGCCTGCCTCCACACAGCTCTTTCCCTCTCTGTCTTCCCCTGAAAGGGGTCCATGACCTCTCAAAGCCATTCTGCTGCATCGCGCTGAAACCCAGACTGTTCGACAACTCTTTCATCTTGATGGGTTAAAGACATTTTTGCAGACTGCTGTTTTAGCAGGATATCCTTTCACCTTGGATACCCTGGATATACCTAACAGGAACATTTCATGCTTTCACCCTGTTTTTCCTGAAAGCTAAGGATGAGGAACTTCTCTACTCCTCTGTACCCATACCGGTTGTAATCTAAACCACCAACACCTGTCTGTTTTAAGGTTCAGTAGCCTCACACAAATGAACTGTCCAGAGTGAAGTGCCGCTGCAATTCGGGACCTCAGATTTAATCTAAACCTGTCTGTAGCGTGCAGTCTGGGTCTTTCTCACGTCTCCTGCTGCTGTCGTGTGTTCATTCAAGCATTATCAGACAGACTGTACAAGTCGGTCTTAAGGATTACTGTGAGTTGTCACATTTCCTGTACTGCGATATCTGAGAGTGTGTGTGTGTGTGTGTGTGTGTGTGTTCAAGCAGCAAAACTTCATAGTCATCAGTGAGCCTTCCACATCATTGCTGCTTTTTTTCACTTTAGGACAGAAGAATGTGTGCTGGAGCCTCAGAAAGCTTCAAACCAAGTCAAGTTTGTTGTGCTATCAGACTGCTGTCACATACAGCACTGTTCATATTGTGACTCCCAGTTTATTCATTTAATGGTTTCCACACCAGCTGGAAGAGTTTGCTAGTCAGAGCAGACGTAGACACGACTACAAATTCACTCCTGAGTCTTGGGTCACAAACTGGCCATGTTGCCTGTATGACAGTGACACATTTGATTTCATTAGAACATAGTTCTTGTAGCCTATGTGAAGGTGAGAGTTGTTGCTATCCATAGACTGCCAGGTGAATAAAATTAGCAAGTCAAACTGCCAGCAAGTATGTACTTCTATTTTTAGCAGACTGTTCCTAATAACGGAAAGAAGAGGAGAAAGAGGGAAGGACAAAGTAAAGGTACGAGAAAAGTGGCCTTCGTTGTTCAGTCACTGAACGTGGTATGACTTTTTATCAGTAAAAAAAATGCATATAGCAGCAGAGAAATGGGAGCTATTCTGTGTTTTTAAGTAGGTAGAAAAAAACTTAATGAAATGCCAGTTGCTGCCCAGGCCCTGTGTGACTCCCTCCAATCTTCTCTCTCTCCCTCTCTGGGTAAATTAACCTATCTCTGACCCAGATAATGGTTCCTCCCTCTGCACCATTTACATGTCAACTCAACCTAATAGTCTCAGTGCTTCTGCTTCCTGGATCAGACAGCAGGAGAACAGAGGGCACAGGGTGTATTAAAGGGTTTTTTGTAGTTGTCACTTTGTCCTTGTTTTCTGTCAAGATCACTGATGTCAAGCTGAAGCAGATAGTTGACTCTTAACAGTCGTTTGTTAGGCAAAACTTAAATTAATTCATCAAAACCAAAAATACATAGTAGAGCAAGACTCAGCATGAATTCTTTGGGTCAGAGCATATAAAAAAAATAACTAATTACTAAGAAGTAAGATTAGTCAGTACAGTAGAAGGTTTCAGTTGCTCGGCACAGCTTTCATGAGCACAACAGTAATAAGCAATCATAAGCCATGCAAAAACCTAAAACCTCCTTTTAATTCTTTTCTTGCCTTCCCTTCTGTAGAAAAGCTTGCCGAAGCACAGCGACGTTTTGCCACGCTGCAGAATGAGCTGCAGTCGTCACTGGACGCTCAGCGTGAGAGCAACGCTCCGCCTGGCCTGCGGAAACGCAAGACCATGTTCCACCTGTCGCAGGAGGAGCGCTGCAAACACCACAACATCAAGGACCTGAAGCTAGCCTTCAGCGAGTTCTACCTCAGCCTCATCCTGCTCCAGAACTACCAGGTTTCAGCATGCACACTCACACACTCTCAGACACACCTGCTGTCAAGATTGACAAGAATACAAATTTCCTATTATTATACTTTATGTTATCGCAACATTTTCCTGGTTGCTGTCCACAGAACCTGAACTTCACTGGTTTCCGTAAAATCCTGAAGAAACATGACAAGATCCTGGATACTTCTCGCGGAGCCGACTGGCGTGTGGTTCACGTGGAGGTGGCGCCATTCTACACCTGCAAGAAGATCATGCAGCTCATCTCGGAGACAGAGGTGTCTGCTTGCATATACACAGACACACATGTCAGCACAGCAACACAAAGACGTTGGTGGAAAACAAAACCTGAAATCATTGTGATTTGTGTGTGTGTGTGTGTGTGTGTAGACCCTTGTCACCAATGAACTGGAGGGAGGCGATCGTCAGAAGGCCATGAAGAGGTTGAGAGTTCCTCCACTGGGGGCAGCTCAGGTCAGATGTACAGCTGTTCACACTGCAAAGCCTTTGGACTATTAATCTCTCAAGCAAACTAACGCCTTCTTTCAACCTGCTTTTACAGGCTGCAAATGAGGAAGCGTGACAGTTTTACGATTTTTCTTTTCAGTTCGTGTCATTTGATCCATTTTCAAATGAAGTAGGAAGGCTGCAAACTAAATAAAATAGCTAAAATAATAATAAAACAGTCTTTCCCCTAAAGTCGTCTCCCCTACGAATAACCTTTTTGCTCTACATCATTAATCTACCTGGATACAGATTTGCTGTCTGCTGTCTCATTCCATTAATCTTACTGTAATGTTGGTTCTATGATGTTTTGTTGGTAATGAACAAAGATTATAAACAAAAGGTGAGAGGTTCGTTATGAGGGAAATGGAGAGAGGAAGGAAGATGGGAAGTTGAAGCAAGAGAAACCATGAGAGCCTCCAGTATTGATTTTATAAGTGCCCTTCCACTGTCCAGCGGACAGGATATCTTTCAGGAACGATCCAGGCTTGTAGCACTTTACCCCCCCATGTTATATCTGCCATTATTCCTGCATTAATTAATGCCATGTCTGACTTGAATTGTAGTATGTGACTATTGATCTCTCTAGTTCCCCTGCAGGCATGTCTGTATTAAACATACTCAAGCAGATAAAAGGAGTCAAAGAGGCTTTATTTGGAGACATGTTAAATAAGTTGTAGTTGCATGAAGTTTTGTGTTATTTTAATTGGGAAAATGATTTGATTGTCTTGCATATTCAGCTTTTGTGAACTGTGAATAATTATTAATTGTTGATAGTAGGATTATTCATGTTTTTTTCTGTTTTCCTCTGCACGTTCAGCCTGCTTTGGCCTGGACAACCTTTCGTGTTGGTCTCTACTGTGGCTTCTTTATAATTCTGGCCATCTCCTTCGTTCTCTCTGGTAAGTGACGTAAACATTCAGATTCATGCATTTTTCATATCCTGTTGAGCTCTGCACCATTTGTAATGTGTCACATTATAAGATAACCAGTAGTTGTGGTAGATTGTTTAAGATTAGTCCGGAGCGTGATTGGCAGGTTTTTATTGTTGTTTTCCCTCAGATTCTTGACAGAATATCCACTGTTGTTTGTCAGGTGTTGTGTTCATCCGCTTCGAGAATGTGTGGCCACTGGTGCGGATCTATCGCGGCGGTTTCCTGTTGATCCAGTTCATCTTCCTGTTAGGAATCAACACATACGGATGGAGACAGGCTGGAGTCAACCATGTCCTCATCTTCGAGATCAACCCCCGAAACAACCTCTCACACCAACACCTGTTTGAGGTAAGAATGGGGATACAAATGGAAGAAATATTTCTGTTAGTGAATGAGAATCTTCAGAAGTCTTCAGAAAATATTTTTTTTATCTGTAATGAAGAAAACTAACAGTGTTTTCAGACTGATGTGGATAATAATGGATTTTTAAAATATATGTATGTACATCCATGTCAAATAAGAAAGCAGCAGAAACAGCAGTAGAAGCAATACATACCTAATGTCCACAGGGATTTATTTATACTCTACAAAACACAACATAATTTGCACTGAATTATTCATGTTGCCTTGATAATTGCGGGTATGTGTCAAAAGTGCTTTCTTTTAATCCAAGCTTCCTTTGTGTCTCCTCCGTGTGCTGCAGATTGCTGGTTTCCTGGGTGTGTTGTGGTGTCTCAGCATCCTCTCCTGTCTCTACTCAGAGTACACCTACCTCCCCATGCAGATCAACCCGCTCATCCTCTACGGTTTCATGGTGCTCTTCCTCATCAACCCTTTCAAGACCTGCTACTACAAATCACGTTTCTGGCTCCTCAAGCTGCTGGTCAGTTTGTTCACTTATTTATTTATTTATTGGAACATTTTTTCAACTTCAGTTTCAAAGAGTTACAGTTTGAACTTTGGTGCCACCAATCGTGCTCACTGAGAGTGTCTGAAAATGTGTCCGACCACGGAGTTGGATGAATGAGCCCAACAATCAAGCTTTGTGGAGACACAAAGAGAAATGTTGACAGCCGTGAGTCAGCAGTACATCATTACAAGATGATACCTGTGATGATGTGTATTAAAGAGAATGATGGATGCACATGCACAAAATTCATACATACTCAATTTGTTTTTAGACAAAACCACGACTTTGCCATGTAAACGAACTAACCAATAACTCTTAAAACATATCGTATTTCCAAACTTTGAACCTTGAAAAATACCAAGACAAACTTATCTATATTAATACGTATATAATGTATAAAACAAATATATACAGTGTAAATATATACAGTGTCCTAAAAATATTACATTACATAAAATACAAAATTGCATTTGTGCGTATTGCAGAATTTCATACATGATCGTAAAATTCAAGACAAGTGAAGTGAAGTCAATTTAAAGGTTATGAGATTTCCTGTGTCTACATTGTCCTTAATATGTGTTATCTTGTTGTTGTTTTATAGCTGTGTATTTTACAATCATATTGTGATGCTTACACAATTTAAATATGCTGTGTGTGTGTATGTGTGTCTCTATCTCACACAATGAATGCATGTACAATTCAGATATCTATCTCAAGTCTCATGTTTACAAAACCCCCCTGTTACTCTGTTCTTTGTCTAAGCTGAGCTACAGGCCTGCAGGAGAGGGTGTATGTGTGTGTGTGTGCGTGTGTGTGTGCTGGCGGGTATAGCGAGACGTGTGGCAGAGGGTTGAGGGATAATAGAATGCAGCCTCGTCCCAGGGGAGGTGGAGGTTGTGACTGTGCAATCATTACAGGCAGAGATCTATCAGTATGCTGATGCCCTGAGCTCCTCTGTCCCTCCTCCTCTTCCTCTGGTGATCTTCCTCTCCAGTCCCCCACCCTCCCTCCTCCAGCAGGAGCAGCAGCAACAGACCCCCTCCTCATACTCTTGTCCTTTCCTCCCCACAGTCCTCAGTAGCAGACCCTCAGCCCTCCTCCACTGATAATAATCAGCCTCAGCCTTGATTGGTCCAGAGCAATCATAACAACCTGCACAGCTTAGAGCTGAAGTGAGCTGTTCTTCATGATTGTCATACATGTAGCCATATAAAATATGAAATAAGTGATGAAGAATGTTTTGAGGAGAAATTGCAGTTTTATTGAAGCAAACAATCGCTTTCTTTTCTTTTTAAACTAGCGGTGCTGCAAAATGTATCCATACCTGCCCTACTAATTTCCTCTGACAACAACAACAAAACACCAGCTAAAGGACAGAGAATTTCATTACAGGACAAACTGCAGGGATAGCACCTGGATTACTATTGTTTGCTGAAGAAATGAAAACTTAACCACATCAGTGCAGCAGGCTTAGCCTTGAGACATCCACACAGTCAGAGCGGATATGACTGAGGTGGCCAGTCAATCAATACAGACTCTGATTGACAGGTTAAGAGAAATACGTAATGACCTGATATATGTAAAAAAAAAAAAAAGAAAAGAAAAAAAAAGATCAATATTCTTTGACATTTGCAGTGGAGGGAAGGGTGAGCGGGGTTTGCCTCTGAAAGCGTGCATAGAGGGTGGCGTGCAGTCGCTCCTGAATGTCAGAAGTAGCCTGAGGGAGGGCAAGTGGAAAAGAGTCGCGCAGGGTTGTATCATTTTACAAAGCGTGTTCCCTAATCGAGGTCCTGCCAAAACTCATATCCCACATAACATGCCCATAGAAGCCAAAGCATGCCACAAAACACTGCAAGGTTGTACACCTGTGAGTAGGGACACCCAAATACACAAACACATGCACACAGACACAAAGCGTGACTCATTAGGCTGTCCTGTGGTGTCCTGATAAGGTAATCTGGAGGCTCTATCCTCTTTGTGTGTTATAGATCATTAGTTGAGGTTGTTCCCTGCTTTGCGCTTCTCTTCGGGAGAGCTGCAACAATTGCACGCTAATTAATTGCTGACTAATTCAGTCCCAGTGTTGAAAGCTCATGCAGTCAGAATTCATTGGAACATCCAAGGTCAATTTAGTAGCTGTGAGGTCAGCCAAGGTGTTTTCTGACATGCCACGTTTTTCTGTAATTGGGGGGGTGTGAATGTTCCTCTCAAGTGGTTTTATACAATATAGTGACTTCAGTGTAAGTAATTGCTGGTTTCTTCCACCCTCTCTTTTCCCACTCTTTTGTGTTGCCAGTTTCGTGTGTTCACTGCACCGTTTCACCGGGTGGAGTTCGCAGACTTCTGGCTGGCTGATCAGCTCAACTCTCTGGTGGTTGTCCTGATGGACCTGGAGTATCTCATCTGCTTCTACATCTTTGAACTGCAGTGGAGCAACAGCAAGGGCCTGCTGCCCAGGTTTGCAGGTGCGACATTAATCCATGTTCATGAGGGCTTAAATTTATCCTCTCCACCTCTGTTTGTGAGCAGAAGACAAGGAAAAGTTTTGACTCAGGTAGTAGCAATAGTTAGCCATGTCACCTTATAGCAAGAGGGTCCCAGGTTCAAATCCCGGTCTGGGCCCTTCTGTGTGGAGTTTGCATGTTCTCCCTGTGCCTGTGTGGGTTTTCTCTGGATACTCCAGCTTCTTCCCACAATCCCAAAACTTGTACATTAACTTAATTGCTACTCTACATTGCCCCTAGGTGTGAGTGTGAGAGTGTGTGGTTGTCTGTCTTTCTGTGTCAGCCCTGCGACTGACTGGCGACCAGTCCAGGGTGAACCCCTCCTCTTGCCCGTGACCCTGACGGATAAGCGATATAGAAAATGAATGAATGAATGAATTACTGCAAAATCTTTAAACAATGTTGTGATACATAAAAGCAATGTAAAGTAATGTGTGTTTATTTTTTGGGTTTTTTTTGCTTTAAGTTTTCTCATTTCTGTGTCAATATAAGTGATTGAAATGAAAATGCATGGACAATATGAAGTCCCTCTTTCTTTCCCCAACATCTCTCAGGTTTCTTCTTCACTGGTAAATCTGGTACTTTTCTGCATCCACGTTATATATGTAAAAAAACAATCAACAAATCAGCTCTATGCAAAGTGCTATACCTGGTGACAGGAAGCTGTTGAAAAGTACACTGCAAAATTTATGAAAGTTTAATGAAAATCTAGAAATTAAAGTAGATTTGAATGATGAGAGGGAGTAAGTGGTAAGTGGGAGAATGAAAACATACAGTGACATCTTAACGCAAAAAGTCCTGGAAGAAGTCAGCATTGCAGTTAGATGGTCTGGACATTAAATATATATATGCCCCTGTTTATTTTCCCTATAATCATAGTATAATATAATAGTATGGATATTAAGACACAAATCTTGTGGTTGCTGTCAGGAAACGTGATGTGAATGAGGTTTTAATTGCCGTCCATCCTCTCAGCCAACGGTGACACCTCGGCCTCCACACAGCCAATTAACACGGAGCTAATGGAACGGAAATGTTTGGCCACGCAGAGGTCGCTGTGTGACTCTCATAATGATGAGCTTCTCTGTGCGAAGGGGAATCTGAGGGGAGGGAATTACAATAGAGAGAAGGCAGAGAATATGAATAGAGAACAAGAGATTAAGACATAAATCTTGCACTATTTTATTCTGTCCTAGAACCCGGTGACTACGTATGCCACAGCTACTCGTATGGTCTGCGTGCCATCATCCAGTGTCTGCCCGCCTGGTTCCGCTTCATCCAGTGCCTGAGGCGTTACCGTGACACCAAGAGGGCCTTTCCGCACCTGGTGAATGCTGGGAAATATTCTACCACCTTCTTTGTTGTCACCTTTGCTGCACTCTACGCCACACACAGAGGTAGGACACACAAACATATGCACACTCGAAAATCTGTTTCATGGGCCATGTACACCAGCTTTTAGGTTTGTTGTGAGCTCAGTGAATGTGCATCTTCTGTCAGCTGTAAAAATCCAGCTCAGAATCACAGAAGAGCAAGAAGTCAGCCTGTGGAAAGGTAAAATTGTTTGTGTGTTACAGGCTTATGAGCCTTTGTATTGAGTCGTGTGCTCAGAAACCAGACGTGACCTTGAGTGCAAATGCTAGCTGTTGGCCTTGGTTTCCCTGTCAATGCCTACAGCTTTATAATAGAAATGGGAGAGGATTGTCAAATGCAGCCACAGATAAACAAGGTTCTGCCCTCACAGTGTGGCCTTCAGTGTGGGAGCAGGAGAGAAGAGGCAGAGCAGAGAAACCGAGAGCAAAACTGAAAAATAAAGAGAAAGAAAGAAAGATAAACACACCCATTTGAGAGCCACCAGAATAAAGATTGGAAGGAAGGAAAACAGAGGAAATGAGAGAGTGGTTATCATTAAAAGTCAAGTCACTCTCCTCCTGACAGTTTCATGATTAGCCTGCAATTATTCTGATTCAGAAGCCATATCACAAAGGAATTCATGTTCAAAGACACAGCACCAAGGCAATAAAAGCATCCCTTCAGCAAGCGTCCTTTGTATTTCAGTTGTCCGTCAAAGGTATTTGTCCACAGGGCTTGTTTCAAAGCACTTTTCCCCGCTGCTTAAACTCTTTATATATTTATTTACCAGCAAAATGCCAGCTGTGAAACTTCATCTTCAACCTTTCAAAGCACTAATTGTAATTTCCCAGCTTGACTTTATTCTTTTCCGATATAAATTCAAATCTAAACGCTTGCCTAAGCTGACCAGTGATCTGATATTGAATGAAACAGGATAAGAGACAGACAGACAGACAGACAGACTTTTTTTTTCCTTCCACAACTCAGTAGGAAAGGCGTCCATTAAACCATATCCTCCTTCCTCCTCTGGTCTGAAGCCTGTAGACTAATGGCCTCTCTTCATGTGTTATTCTGTATGAAGCTGTCTTTCATCCAGCATGATAATTGAGGCCAAGACCAGTCGCTGGTTAAGGAGAAGAGCAGGGTGGGCAGACTGACAATTGCACACATACACACACATGGAAGTTGAATAGATGCTTGGGGAAATTGCCTGTTTTGGAAATATTTGATCTATCTTCTGCAGAAATTATTCTTCTGGTAATATGGCAGAATCCTGCGTCCAAGTATGGAAATGATGAGAATTCCGTCTCTGAAGCAATGACAGGAGAAAATGCAGGCATGAAAAAAGCCTTTAGCATGGATACTTTCTGTAGTCTTGGTGTAGGCGGGACAGAGGATGCCTGCATTGCCCAGCGTCTGCCTGAAAGGACAGCAGGTTGGTGTCATGTTCACACTGCTGAGTCCAGCTGTGAAAGGCGGCTGCAGTGTCAGTCAGTATCTGGCAGAGCTCCCAGCATCTGTCTGTGGATGTGTCACCTTCATTGCTAACCTGCTCACGGCTCTGATGGTTTCTGTGTGACCTCACCGCCTTGCCACCTCACCCATTCCTGGAACTGCACACATTTAGCTCCGGGAAAGCAAAAATGCTTAAGCCATAAATGCAAGAGATAAATGGCATGCTTCTGTGAGCGGTGTTCAGTGTCCAGTACCCCCATTTGCAAATTTAACTCTGAGAGTTAAGAGTTACAGTGGAGTATGTGAGACAGTTTTTAAGAAAGGAAGTTTCTGGCCATGTTGCGTCGATAGGGTATGTGAGGGTTGAATCATGTTTGATGTGGTGCAGCAGGCGGAGCAGATGTCTCCCCTCAGAGAAACATTCAGTTCAGTGCTGTGAAGAACTGATTGGACACTGTCATGAAACTGTAATCTCAGCAGATGCTCTGAGGACTGTAACCAGAGAGATGACAGAGGATTTCCTGGTTTAGCCAGAATTCCCAGACCCTCTAACATAGAATGTGATGCCTGACAATAAAGCAGATTACTTTACTCAGGATCAATACAGGCTCAGCTTTATGTACAGTGGCTTGAAACTTATTGCTGTTGTAAATGCAGTGGAGTTCCAGGCCTAATGCTAATTTAAACCCTAGTGATTTATCAGGCAGGAGAACAGGATGTTGCATGGCGGGCAGGAATAGCACAAGCTTCTGACAGACAGAGAAAAGTTATTTGGAGTGGTAAATGAAACAAAATGCACAGGGGTAAAGTGCAAAGTGAGAGATCAGAAATGAGAAAAAAAGCAGAGGTTTTTGTCTATTCAGTGCACAGAGGTTTTAAAGATATCCCTCTGTCTTGACATCAACATCAAAAACTTCCAAAACCAGTTAAAATAACCCTGACCAAAGAGGGACATTAGTCCTGCTGGTCTCTGTGAGGGGCTGCCCACGGTGGTGACAGGCAGAAATAAATCGTGTCGAGGCTCAGTACGTTTAGAAATGATGGAGCACAGAGGGGGAGGTAGAATGAAAGGTTAGATGGAGAGAGGAAAGAAGAGAACAAGAGAGCACCGGTAGGAAGGCACGAAAAATTGACATGAAAGGGATGGTGAGTCACAGTTTTAATAGATCAAAATACAAATAAATATAAGGAATAGGAGAGAGGAGGAGAGGAGAGCAGAGGAGAGGAGAGGAGAGGAGGTTTAATTACCAGCCTGCGGCTGAACACATGTCTGCCGGACTCTGCTGGAATAGAGATGAGCCCAGAGCTGACAGCTTTTATGACTTCATTTCATGTACTGACCCCTCGTTCATTATAAAGAGAGGAATTGTGGTGCACACACAAACACACCCTCAATGAAACACACACACACACAAGATAAAAGATAAGTCTCTGAGTCAAACCTCTCTGTGTCTGCCTGCTCGAACTCTTATTCACCCCTGCTCCTCCTCTGACTATGGCTAATATTTACGTCTGGAGCCAGAGTTTACCAGAGTTTTCTGAATTACCTCGTTGATGAAGAGGGTTGCCATGGCCATAGATGATAAGTCACTCTTTCAGCAGAGACGTATTTTTCTTGTGAACTTGTTTCCATTAGTGGGACATGGACCTTTAATAGTGTTAAATGTGCCTGTGGACAACAACATGTGTATGTGTGTCTCTGTGACGGGAGCCAGTTAGCCCCTACTGAGCATCCAATCAACGTGTCCATCTCACCATACTTGCCTTTTAATGGCTAACCAGCCTGGTGGAAAGAAAAATTGGCCCTAACAGAAACTGAAGAGTTGAGTACTTTACAAGCTGAGGAAATCACATCCAGTGAAAGGAATCTATTGTCCAGGACTTTTAATCTTCGGCTGGGAAATCTCGGTGTGGCCGTGGGGACTCCTCCAATCCCATCCCTCAAGTGAAGAACCAAATAGCACAATAGGCCCAGGAGTTAAGAGAGCAGCACGACAATAATTCTCTGGTAGAAATGTCCCCCACTCTGCCCCCCGGCGTCTTGTTGGCTGGTAGCAGGAAGGAGGAGTGACTATGACAAATGGGAGTGAGTCCAGTCTCTGTCTGGCGTCTGTGTCTGTATGAGTCGCTGTGCGAAGGCCACCGGGTGCTGATTTATACATCAGCTCCCACTGAGGAACAAGACAGTCACATCCACAGAGATCCTGCAGAGACACACCGACGCTGCTGAGCACAGCTCTGATATTACACAGAATATCAAAGCACTGCAAACGAACCCAGAGCTTGTTAAATACATTAGCTGTGGGCAGGTTGACAAATTAGAATCAGTGTCATTGCAGCCAGTGTGCTCTAAGCACGGTCTATCACTGTAGACATATACTGTAGGTACATGTAGGTACTTAGTCTTCATTTGATTTCATTTGATTTGATTTCACTTTATTGTCAGAATCTTCCTCTGAAATTTGTCTTGCATCCCAAGACGTATACTGTTTCACGTAAATAACAGAAAGTAACATTTAACCAAACCCCAAAATCAATACTACAACATATATTGGACCAGACATTATGAATAAGTGTCCACAATGCATCACAGTCAGTGCTTAGCCCACACAGGAACACTGAGACCTGCTTGAAAGACAGGCTGAGTTATGCAGTCTTCACAGCCAGTCCTGTGGGGCTCTAAATCTTCTGTTTGATGGCAAAGGCTGATATTCTTCAGATGAAATATGAGACGGATCAGACATAATATTACCTGGCAGAGACAACTTTCTTTTCCTGTACATAGTCTGAAAACTTGACTGAAGCATTTGACTCACAGTCTTTGAGCAGACACATCACAGTCAAAGCAGCTTTAAACAGAACAAATAAGACAGCTGTACCATGCACTGAATACTCTGAATATACTCAACACAGGGACACCAAAAGCGAATGAAACCTCTACTGTATTCATAGAGTTTAAATCATGAATTATTAGATTATAGTCATATAGTCCATATAAAATCCTCTGCTTATTACATCAGTTAAGATACACAAAGTATTGAGATAAGCTCTTGTACACATACAGCACCTGCAGTGCTGTATTACAGGCTGTACAGTTTACAGTTGAATACAAATGGTAATATTAGCATTACCTCAGAAGACTACACTCTCATGCTGCAAGAGCCTGTTTGTTGAACACAGAGAATTTATCAGGTCAAAGAGCTGCAGGCTGCTACACTGCGCATGTTATTTCGCTTTCTGTATGTAACTGTAGTAATATCTTCTCCTCTGTCAGGAGATAACAGCTGTAATATTTGTACAGAAACCACATGCAATGCCAGTAAAGATTGTATGTTTTATTACTCAGTGCAGAGAATTCATGTCACAGCGACTTGCTTTCAGCTCACCAAGTGAACAGGCTGTGTAATCTGATGCTTAGTCATCTTTCATTTAGAGGAAAGTGTTTTGATGTTAGTGGAAATTACACTCTCAACTTTAGTAGTTGTCCACAGGACGGCTATTAATCATTGCTAGTGTATTCATGACTGAAAGGAGGGCTCCCTCTAGTGGTCAGAGTGTTGCTGTAAAAGTTGCACTGAGTCACTTGAGTCCTGAATTCCTTTCTTGCTAAATGGTTGAAAACATTTTCGTTTCAAGAAAATTCTTTGAATTCTGTCATCTGAAATCAAGTGTGTTTGTTTGTTTATTCCAGAGCAAGGACACACAGACGCAGACATGTTCTTCTACCTGCTGATTGTGTTCTCCACTATAAGCTCCCTGTACACACTGATCTGGGATCTACGTATGGACTGGGGCCTGTTTGACCGCGGAGCTGGAGAAAACACCTTCCTCAGAGAAGAGATTGTTTATCCGCACAAGGTAGAGTCTGCAAGGAATCTCAAGCACAGGACGCACAGACACACACACACACACACACACACACACTCTCTAATGCTGTCTCCTTTGCTTCCAGGCTTACTACTACTGTGCCATTTTAGAAGATGTGATCTTGCGTTTTGCCTGGACCATCCAAATCTCGCTCACCACAATGACCAATATCCACTCTGTGGGAGACATCATAGCCACCATGCTGGCTCCCCTTGAGGTCTTCAGGTGGGTCTCGGTTACATCACAACTTGCTTTGGTCAATTAAATAATAAAAAAAAAAAATTAAATAAGCTGCATCATTTAAGATGACGTAGATGCGGTACGTCTCTGTGGACGTGCTATCATCCAAGCAGCCATCAGGTTCATCCTTCTCTCCTTCTCTCTGCAGGCGTTTTGTATGGAACTTCTTCCGTCTGGAGAACGAGCACCTGAACAACTGTGGTGAGTTTCGTGCTGTGAGGGATATCTCTGTGGCGCCGCTCAATGCCGATGACCAGACGCTGCTGGAGCAGATGATGGACCAGGAGGACGGCGTGCGGAACCGCTCGGGCAAGAAGACCTGGAAGAGGTCCTACAGCCTGTCCCTCCGACGCCCCCTGCTGTCCTCCTCACAGTAAGACATAACACTTGACATCTGACTTGTGCACTCAATATTTTAAGTTTCATTTAAAAGACTTAAGAGGTAAAAAAAAAAATCCTGTAGATAGAAAATCTCTCTAAAATGTTTTAATATTACACAACTAAATACCTTGAAGAGATTTCACTCTGGCATTTGTAATGACATCATCATGACAAAAACAACACATTACTTTCTCATACAAATAAAATAATTTCCATCATATAATTAAAACATGTTTGTAAATATAACAGCCTTAATCACACACAGAATGATGTTTTCACTGTCCACCCTCATTAGTCAAGATGGAGACTGATATCCAGTGTCTGACTTATTAGAAAACAGCAACATAAAATCATATGAACAATTTTTATTATATTTATTATATTTTTGCTGCATGTGCTGAGGCTCCTGGGGTTAGTATAATGTATCCCAGACACCCAAATGAAATCACAGTAAAAGGCAACAGTGTTGTATGACGTGGTTCAGGATGTAACTCAGTGCATTAAATGAATTACAAATGAATTGTAACAACATTAACATATGCCATATAACGTCAATTTTTTCTTTTTTCTAGGTCGAAAAAGGACACAAAGGTGCTGATTGAAGACACGGATGACGAGGCTTTCAGCTGAGTCCACGTTAGCACGTTCCACACACACACACGCACACACTCACACACACTCTCTCACACACACACACTCATGCTATACTTACAAGGACCTTGTTCACTGACACCCAGTTTCAACCTTTCTGCCTGATAGTTAGCTACAGTTAACCTTTACTTTCAGTCTCCTATAGCAGTGAGGACCTCAGGCTGCCTTCACTTTGGACAGTTTACCTCATCTTCACTTCCGTGTGAGTATATCTGGTCTTTATAAGTATAGAAAAACCACACACAGTAATACAGAAACACATAAATATAAATCTGCTGAAGCACAAGCACAGTGTAATATTGCTACAGTTGAGGAGAGAGCTACACAGACAGACAGATGGACAGACAGACGCCAAGGCAAATCTTCTGCACGTAACTGGAAACACTGACCACACTGCCCTGGGATTATCCTCCGCTTTTTTAAAAGGACTTCTTTAGTAGGTGTAGTTTACTTTGAGATTTTTTTTTATCTCTTTAGATTTTCTTTCTCTTTACTTTTTCTGGATTTGTTTTGGAGACTCTGCATAGATTAGGCTACAGACGACTGTTTACACTCCTTTTTAACTGCACTAGGATCAGCAGGGAGGAGACAAGCCAATCAAAAGACTAAAAATGAATCAATAGAAACCTGAGGAAGGACTCAAGACACATCACAGCATATCAAACCAAATCAACTGGTTTCAACTTGTTGATTCTTTTTATACTCCATCTTTTGTTCTTTTTCTTTCTTTCTTTCCTCTTTTCTTTCCATTTTTTTTTGTTGGGTTGTAATAACGTCAATCACAAACCTGGAGGCACTTGCAGGAAAAGTGCATTTCATACGCAAAACATGAAAAAAAAAAACCCTACTTGTACACAAAAAGGGGATGTTTTGATTCAAACATTTCTAGTCTGTGAAGTTGCTTTGTAATATATTTCATATATTTTGATGTGCATTATTGCTCTCTTGTAGTTGTTACGTACTTCTACATGTGTTGTTTATACTAGTGTGACTAGTTTGAGCATCCACGCAATGATTGTTGATGTATTTTATAATGTTTAGAATGTTTTTCTTGGTTGTGCCACATTTTTGATAAGCTCATAGTTAGACCTCAGTTTACCCCGACCTTAAATTAGAGCTAAACTGACTTGTGATTCATTGTGTCACGTCATCTGAAAGAGCCCGATTAGCTACAGTACACGCATTTGTGTTGCTGTTCTTTGCATTAACTACCAAAGCTTTATTTTTATGAATGTGTCTGTGCTGCAGTTGCCCTGTCTATCCAGCCTGCATGAAACTCGTTTTGCAAAACTGCATATGTTATTGGGCTGTTTTTGTAGGAAGGCTCAGTCATGTTGGAAATCTCAGTATTAGGAGTAAATTACGTCAACAAGATATGATGCACGTTGTTATTGAGTCAAAAGAGTGTACAAGCCAGTGGTTCTCAAACTTGGGCTTGGAGCAGTGTTGAGCACAAAAACGTCAAAAAAAGTCTTATCTTGCTGTCATGTTTACTGTCGGAGAGCCTCGTCTACCATGTGTCTGTGTCTAAAAGAAAAGGAAAAATGCAAACCATGTTCAAAGATATTCAGTGTGGCTCATATTGTTGCTAACTTTTCCTAGTTTTGTCAGCCTTTCGAACTGGCACATAAACGGAATAAGCTTGAGAACCACCGTGAGTGTTGTAATTACACAAGAACAGTCACCAGACATGAGATCTATTAGTTCAATTTGGAACCACCTGACAAAAGCTCAGCTCAGATGTTTGTTTGTTTTGTCAGGCTACTTTTTATTTCACTGGCTGGAGTGATTTCCTCTAACATTAAGTTAAGCTATAACCAAATGAAACAGCCATATTGATTTGGGTTCACTTAATTAAATGAAGTAAAAATTTGTCTGCCTTTGAGGCCAGGTTTGAGGCTCTAACTGAGCTAGCTGGTGGTGGTCAAATATCTGACAACACTGCAACACAGCACATTAAGGGCTCTTAAACAGTAAACATTTCTCAGCTATGACGTGTTTCACTGCTCCTGTTCAGTCCTGGTGCCTGAATTAGTCCACATTCGGCGTTTCCATCAACATATAGATGTTGTTTGTCTCTTATGTTCAATGTTAGCACTTTTGACTCAACTGCTGTGACTTGTTGTATGTAATGTAATCTACTAATCTGAGATAAGGAGAGTTAATTAACGATCAGAAAAAATGCGTCGTACATCTGACCTCGTTGTTTGCATGTTTGGCTTACTTTCAGACCACCAGCTCACACTTTTAACAGCCGTTGGTTAAAAGTTCAAAGTGTGCAGCTGCTGCTGTTTCAGCTTTCACACTTTCAGAAGTTTCGCTTTCTCTTCCTGTGCGACTCCCCCCGCCTCCAACTCTCTACTACTACTCTGCTGTTTATCCCTGTGGCTTCGCCGGGTCATCGCCACTCAGTCATAAGACAAAGTCCAGAGAGCTACAAGACAAAAATGTTACAGACGGTCCTGCTTCTTCAACTTCTGTTTTTCCCGTAGCGGCTTAAAGACCAAGAAGCTTCTGTGTGCAGTGAGGCTGACGTGAACCAATGTGTTGTACCTGTTAAAATGTAGAAGATGGGTAGCTTCCTGATCCATTCAAATACACTGGGCACGTACCATAAGTGTATACAGGCGTAATACATGACTGACACACATACACACACACACACACACACACACACACACACAGCCCACATTGCCTCTCTCTCTCTCTCTCTCTCTCTCTCTCATGTCGGAGAGCACAACAGTTTTGTAAAAAGGCTCCGTTGTCTTGCCTGCATGCTGCTTTTGTTCCACATTGTATATAGATCTTAATTTATTTGACATGATGTGTATATTAGCAATCATTGTGGCCACTGTGACAATGATTGATTTCATACGTTGCCATTTTTGCTCCAAGACAAGCAGTATTTTTTAGGTGAAGAGGAGCTTCTTCTTTTCTTTTTTTTGATTGCTCACAATCCTGCAATCCTTTTCATGTGTAAATCTGTTGAAATGTGTTTGTATAAAAATAGAAAAAAGTCCATAGAACTGGAGAATGTGATTGATTGTATCTTGTCAGTGATTCCTTCTTGTTTCAAGGCTCCGTCGCCTCTGGGGGTTTGTGTCCAGGGTTCATGGAGGGGTGGGGGCCAGATTTCTGTGTCCTGAAGCTGTAATACTGTTTGTACATTTGTGAATGTGCATGAAAATATTGTGAAGATACATCTGTTGTTGTAAACGGCCCCGCTGACAGAAGCACTTTGACATACTATAGGGCACAGAAACAGGCCCCAGTTCAGAGGAGACACACACACACTAACAAGATACTGTTAAGCTGATCCCAGATCTGCCTGAGCATCTCTTCTCACAAGCAGATCTGGGATCTTTAATTTGCTCGCTGGAAGCATTTTTGAGATGCTTCTCTGTGAAAAACAAATGTTTTCATGACCAGTGTCTGTTTACAGATGTTCACTATGTGTAACCCGCTGACAAAAACAAAAACAGGGTTCCTTTGTACAGTTTGTGCTTGATGAGATGATGACGGTGATAAGTCCTGACATCCCATTTCTCTCATGGGTGAAAATCGAAGACGATTTTGTTTTCACTGCTTGCCAAATGCCCCCTGATGTTAAAAGTGCTTGATATGTGTGCATCCCTCCCCTCCATCCCTCCTTCTCTCGATGTTGTTCGTACCCTTTCTCTAATCTAGCTGAACGTGATAGTACCTGTAGTTTGGTAGGTGAATGTTCTACTTCGTTAAAATACAAAAATAATAATAATAATGATAGAATAAATACATTGTGGCTAAATGTGATTTTACGAGACATAAAGAAAGAAAAACGTCTTACAGTCTGAACCACCCTCCCCTTTTACAGAGTAGTTTGTACATGTTGAGTGTATAACACTGTTCTATGATGCTTTTCCTGATGGTATTTGTATTTCTGTATACACTTTGGTGATTCTGTCATATCTGGGTTTTATAAACCACGATTATTTTTAAAACTCGCTCTGACTCTGGACTCTTTTTTTTTCTCCCTCCTTCTCTTCTTTAACCGTTTTATTCTAATCTTTCAGTTTCTTTTAGGGGTTTTTTTTGTTTCAGGTCTTGTGGACATCTCTGACTTTCGGGGTGGACAAGAAGCCTTGGCGAGTGAGTATCTTTAAGGGCTCTGAATGTACACCATCAGCCACAGCATTAGATCCACCGACAGGTGAAGAACATTGATCACCTCTTCACACTGCGACGTTCTGCTGGGAATCCTCGGGCCCAGGGCACTTATGTGGACGGTTTTTGACACAACCATCCACTGAAACAGACCGCGTGCAACCCTTCATGGCAACAGCACAACACAGAAAAAAAAGAAAAAAAAAAAGAAAAGTGTTCAGAATCAGCTCAAGGACCACGACAAATAGCTCAAGGTGCCAACCCTCTGAACTAGCATCTGTGGAGGCCCCACGGTGGCCCTCAGGGCTGTGGCTGATCAGTACATGCAGAGCCCTTTCCTTAGCCCAGCTCAGGGTTATTTTTCTGTGGTTATTTCTGCTTGCTCCTCTGCACTGCACTTGCATTAGCTCATCATTTTTTGTAGCTGTTTCTTTTGTGTTTCTTTGCAGTGCTCTTTGGGGTAGATTTGTGTCTCCAGAGGTAAGTCGATATATGGCATGGTGGTGAAAAGTGGCACTGCATTTAGGTTTGACAACTCTGTCCTTTTAAAAAGAAAAAAAAAAGCCTAAATAACTCTTCTACACTGGCAAGTGATCAGGGATTTTGGTGCATTTATTTATTTATTTGTGTAGTTCCTGGTGGATAAACCGAGTCTGACAGCAACATGTTGTGTGCCAGTAAGGATGAATGAATCACCCCGAAAATCTTGTTTCTTGGCAGAGAGCAAGCACCCACGTAATCAAAGTTAACGCAGTAAGCTTTGTGACAAATCACCCCCATGATCCGGCATAAAACCAAAACAATCCTTTTTCCATTTTTAAATTAAAAACAAGTGTTTCAGTTGGGCTTGAAAGACCATTCTTGACCTTTGAATCAGCAGTCAACAAGACAGTCTCACAAGGTTAATTATGGGATGTTCTGGGTTTGTCACTTATATCTCATAAGCTCCCTCTGCAGATAAATTAATCTAAACGTTGACATGTAACCGAACTGGATGAGAAGTCCTTGAAGTTCAGGGAAAAGGAAAGAAAGTTGAAATCTGAAAATCTGTGAATTGTTCTGAGGTGGAGCTCCTGACCAGTTCCTAATGGACTTTGTAGTCAGATTTTAGTGTCAAAAACTGCTGCCGTTTTCACTAAATGCAAGGAAAACTGGAACTTGTAAAGTTAAGTGTAATCCAGCCCATAAGCCCTGCAATAACTCCTGGTCTTACGCAGCTTCTCATCAAGTTTAGGGAAGCAAATCGTGCCAATTTTCATTACTGGCTAATCTGATTAATGAATTCCCTTTTAATGACTAATTAATTATTAATTTGTCTACAAAATGTTTATTATCTCAAATCCTAATATTCAATGAGCTGCTTGAAAAGTGAACGCATCAAATAATACATTCATTTTCTGCCCAAAGATTAATCGTTTCAGCTCAAATTTAGTTTTTGTTATGGTCAGAAATGTGTTGTTTCACCTCGACAACCACTTCACTGACTGATTTTGTGTTAACAAGCACAGCATCAATGCAGCGAGTTGTATCCAGTGAATCTTCTACACGTTAAACTTGTCTCAAGCCAACAAACAACCTGCCAGTCAACATCTAAGAAGGTCACAACTAGGTTGTTTATTTTGTGATAACTGATACAGGATAAATGTTATACATTCTATTTTAACACTGATATTTTGCTTTTATTTTCGATGTCAGTATGCAAAAAAAAAAGGACAATACAAAGTAAACATTTAGTATCATGAATATGATACGTAACTGGACTGCTTCATCCTTATTAAACCAATTAATTTGAAGGACTCCTTGTTGCCCTGGTGATATCTTGTTTAGCTACAACACAAAAAAAAGGGAAAAAATACAAAAAAACGAAATGCAGACATCAAGAGTTGGCTGACAGCAAACACTGTAAAGAACCACGTGATCTTAAGATGGATTTATCAACTCAGGTAGATGCATATATAAAAATACAGGATTCCTGTTGTACATATGCACCTACAGTGATAAAGCAATTACTAGAGTTGTAGAGCCTGTACTGGGCCTACAAACAGACAAAAATGAAGAGCAGGATACACATACATACACACGTTTTATCATTATCTCTCCATATAAACACGCATAAACCAACCAACAAACAAACAGAAGGCTCTCTGGCTTTAGAAGCTAAAAACTACACTTGACTTTAAAAAAAAAAAGAAAAAAAAAAAAGAAAGAAACAGACATTCACATTTCTGAAATGAATTCCATGATCTCATAATTTCTCACCTGATCAACCGTCTATCCATCAGTCTTATCAGCTTTTAGTGCCACCAGAGAGGCCAAAATGAAGATGATGATGCTCCACTTGTGCCGTCGTGTCCAACTCGTCCCATCAATCAGGGCCGAGTTCTCTCATTGATTACTTCACTGTCCGTGTTGGTCCTTTTTTTCTCCACATCGTCACTTACTGTGCACTCATTCACTGACTCACTGTTCACTGGTGTAAACAGAGTCTGCACTGTGTTTTTGCCAGTTTCTTCAGCCATGAGTGGAAGTGAATGAGTGAACACGGTGTGGAGGAAGGTGGAGAAATGGGCCTGCAGCTGTTTATGTCTGTGTTTAGCGTATGAATGTCCTGTATGTCCATGCATTTACCTGCGTGTGTGTGCTGAATGTCCTTCTCTGTGTGGGCCTCTATGGTGAGGCTGGGGCTTTGCTACTGCTGTAATGAACTTGATATCTGTTCACCGTTCGCCCTTTCACCTCGGTCGACAGGCAGGTCGTCTTGCAGGGGATCATGTCCTCTTCTTCTTCGCCCATCAGCCAGTTCTGCACAGAGCGTTCAGCCGGGGACGTGACGTGATTGGCCAGCCAGCCCTGGTGCCACTTGTCAAAACGTTCGTGCTGGCTCGCTGCCACTCTGTGCTGTGACTGCACGGGGAGACGAAAAACTGTCAGAGCTTCACCCAAACAAGATTTAACAAGCAGAAAAGGAAAGCTTTGATTATCCTGACACACGTCGTCACCCAGATTCTCCACATCGCATGTGAGACTCTTAACAACACACAACAGGAAACTAATGACCTACCTTCCTGGCTTTGACCAGCGCTCCTCTGCGGTACATGTAATCCTCAGAGTTCATGACAAACACCATCTTGTGAGTGTTCAGTTTAAATCGGCAGTCTAGACTGCCGGCGTTCTCCACACCCAGCTGGCGGTGCCACTCTCTCCTGCAGCGCATCGCCTCCACCTGCCGCACCTGCCAACGGCGGAAACGACGCAGATTCCTACAAAAAGAGACATTTAACACATTTATCAAACCTTCACGATAGACTTGTTTTAACAGACCTGTGGGAGACACTCTGCCTCAACTGATTTGGTATTAACACGTTTCAATTTCACGACAAAGTGAATATTACAAACATTCATTTTAAAACAGACCACGTCCTTTACTGTGGACAAAATATTTGAAAAACAATCAAAAAGCCCAAAGAGATATGTTGCAAGTGCATGGACAGAGCGGGCACAAACTGATCTGACTGTACTTTTTATACACGACGGGTGGCCGGAAGATTTAAAAAAAAACATCATCTCTCTCATTAAAAAAAAGTGAATGTTCAGAAATCATAATGTCAAAGGGTTTTACCTGGGCAGAAACACGGGTTTGAAGAAGTAACCCTCTGCTTGAGAACACAGACTGGACTCTGTTCCTACAAACTGCTCCATGTAGCTCGACAGGCACTGTGGGAGAAGACGGTGAAGACACTGATAACTGATCCTTTATTTCATAAGAAATGTTTCAGCCATCTTATTGTTTACTTCACAGCGTCTGTGTGAAAAACTAACATTTAGATTTATAAATGCTTGTTTACCTGTACATCTAACGGGTCATCAGCCTGGGCCTCCTCAGTGTCCAGCAGCTCAATGGTCATCGTCACATGACCCTTGTTTTGGATAAACATCACCTGGTGGCACAGAATGAGAATGTAAGAAACATTAAGTAAACCACATCACTACAGCTGAATAAAAAACAGAGTCAAATGAGTTAGGGCTTCAAACAACAGAGATTAGACATGCTGAGAGTTCAACCAATTTAATTTAGAGAGGCTGTGTTCATCTTGTCATGCTACTGCAATGTCCAAACTAAGTCTTAATCATAACACAGGAGTGTCAAACTATAACTGACTGTAACCGTAACATTAAATTAAGAGAATTAGTTCTGAAAAAAAATGATTAACTTTTAGTCAAGCAGCTCTCTGATTATATCCCATCACAGTCCATAATAAATACTATTTATGATGCATTGAGTGTTAAGTGTAAATATTATATTTCAGCTGTAGCAAAAATGGAGAATGTTAACAGAAAATACACAACATAGACAAAACCTTTGCTTCAGCCTCTTACTTCCAGTGAAGGAAAATCTTAATGCTTCAGCATACCAAGACATTTTGGACAAGCCTATGCTTCCAACTTTGTGGCAACAGTTTGACGAAGACCCTTTTCTGTTCCAGCATGACTGAGCCCCAGTGCACAAAGCAAAGTCCATAAAGACATGGTTGGATGAGTTTGGTGTGGAAGAACTTGACTGGCCCACACAGAGCCCTGACCTCAACGCCAGTGAACACCTTTGGGATGAACTGGAAGAGGGACTGTGAGCCAGGCCTGTTCGTCCAATGCCTGACCTCACAAATGCTCTACTGCATGAATGGGTAAAAATTCCCAGAGAAACACTGCAAATTCTTTTGGAAAGCCTTTACAGAAGAGTGGACGCCGTTATAGCTGCAAAGCTATGTATTTAGAATGTGATGTCTTTAAAGTCGCTGTTGGTGTAATGGTCAGGTGACCCAACACTTTTGTCTATGCAGTGTAGTTTCATAAATATGTAATCCAGCACAGGCACATTCACCAGGTCTTTGTGCTCACCTTGAAGCAGTTCTCCTCAGCCATAACTCTCTCTGCTTTCCACTGGTAGCTGGTCTCCCAAGCTGCTCTAACACACTGCGAGGACAGGTTTCCCCCAGCTGCCCCCCTCTTCCTCTCAGCCAGGTAGAGATCGACCACCTGCAGACACACCTCGTCGCTCACAAGGTGCTGCAGCTGAAGCCAAAGAAAGTGCAGATCAGAAAATTAGATCAGAGTTAAATGTTGCACATGTCCTCAGAGTCTGACGCAAGTCCTCAAAGTTTGCTCACCTGCCGAATTATGTTGTGGATGACCTTGTCGATGGTAAAGCCTATGTAGGCGTGGATGGTGAACATCTCTCTCAGTGTGTCTTCATACTGAGCAGAGTCCAGGTTGCCATCCAGCAGACTGCGTACCATATCAAGGAAGGCTGGGTAGTACTCCTCTAACTCCACCTCACCTGTGGAAGCAGAGGAACAACAGCAGGTTGTTATACTGGAATTCAGTCATCTGTGCAGAGGTGAGAGTCACTGTGGATCTGTTGTGTCACGGAGGCCTGGGCAGGATTTGGGACTCCCTGTCTTCTTCTCTAACGTGAATAAAATGCTGATGTTCAAAAGCAGCTTTCAACCGAAAGCAAAACAAAGGTTAATGTGGATATCATATGCCTGATATGTTTTTGTGGTGCTCTGTGACAGAGCTGCAGCGATTAGTGGATTAGCTGCTATTTTTAAAAACGGACTATTTGTCCATTTTTTTAAGCAAAAATACCAAACAGTGGATGGTTCTGAGGTTCTCAGATGTGTAAATTCACTGCTTTTCCTTGGTCTTACAGGAAATGTAATTCTGGGGGCGCTGGACTGCTGTTCAGACTGAACAGGACATTTAATGACATCCATCTTAACTCAGCAGAAAAGATAATTGGCAACCCTACTATGTGATTCAGTTTATTCAGATTAGAAAATATCCTAACTGACAACAAACAGCTGGTTTACCTGGAACTCGGCGAGTTACAATAAAGGAAAGCATCAAAATGGATCAGGCTTTTACCCAGCATATGAAAACAATTTAAAAATGCCTTGAATCTAATATTGCAAATCACTTCAGGACTTCAAAAACAGACACTGTGCTCCACTTAATAAAACCCCAGCTCAGCTCTACTGAGTGCAAATCCCATTAATCAGTATTATCTGTTACTTAGTTTTAGTTTTTCTTCAACACCATGTCAATGCAAATGCTGGCAAGGCTGAGATATATAATAATAGAACAGAATAATAGCATTATGTTTATATTATTTTTCAAACAAGCCTTTCCTTTCATCATGCCATATGACGAACCAAACACTGAATCCTGGCATCAGAAACAGCTTGACTTAAATCAACTTTCTGATTCAGTGCTAATTAATGAAACCTAATTAACTCATCTCCCTGGTGAGGTAATACACATATTAGAGCTCTTGTGCATAGCTCAAGAATCTAAAAACAAAACACAACCTCCTACACAGAGATTAATTTATCCATGTTGAGTCAGATGTGGTAACTGCTTGAAGCAACTCAAATTTAATATTTGAATGAGACCATGTTGGGATTTGCAGAGCCAACCAGTAGCTAAACTTACTGGGCTGTTTGAGGCGGAGCTCCATGGCGAGGTCACACGCTTTTTCTCTCCTTCCCTCGGCCATCAGCAGCCTCTCCCTGCTCTGCTCAGCTCGGTGCTCCAGCAGCTGACGTTCTGCCTGTCGGTAAACCCTCAGGAGCCGCGAACACAGCGTTTGGTGCAGCCGCAGGAAGAAATACCAGTTGTTGTTGACGAAGAAAAGGTTGTAGACACCGTCCAGGTCCTTCTGGTGTTCTGCTTCAGGATCGCGCAGGTCCACCTTCTCCCCAGCCACACCTGAGCCTGTCTCCATAGGTGTAGATCCAGGGGTGGACGAGGCAGTCCCTGCAGGCTGGCTCATGCTACTGGAGGTGGTGGAGGCCTCCGTGTCTGCGGGTTGGGATGGGCTGCAGCGCCTCCGCCTGGACTCGCCATTGAGCTGCTGCTGGGGTTGGGCCTGGACCTGTGGTTGGGCAGGCTGGGCTTGAGACTGATTACCTGCGGCTGCTGCTGCTCCTGATGCATTATTAGAACTCCCATTTCCTCCGCCTGCGGCTGTTGATGCTGCTGCCACTCCACCTCTCTCAGCCCCCTCCTCGGGCTCAGCTTCCTCGTCTGTCCATTCTTCAGTATCACTGAGCTCGCCGCGGCGGGAGAAGAACAGGTCAGGGACAAAATGCTGGATGATGCGCTTGATGTGGTCCTTGTCGTCTTTGTGGATGGTGGGCTGACGTTTGACATGGTAGATGATGAGAGAGGCAGCGTCCTCCAGGATCTGTTTGTCCTCATATGTAAACACCATGTGAGGCTCGCTGGATGAGGCTGAACCAGAGCCGTTGCGGCTCTGCTGGCCAACTCCACCTTCTTCTGTGCTCTGCTCCTGGCGCTGAGGTACAAAGAAAAACATAGATTAGAAACAGATTAGAACAGAAACGCACACTGACAGATCATAAATCTTTCTAATAGGTTTCATTGATCAGAGTAATGAATCTTCCTATATAAACTTTAAGGGAGAGAAAACAAGACGTTGGCTCACAGCTACCAGCTGTTCTTCTAACATGAGCACCACACAACTGATGAAAAGAAAAACAATATGCAAGTAAATGACGAAGCAAAATCATCGTGGGTCAATTTGCTTGCTTGCTTATTCTGGAGGTTTTTGCCATCGGAAATCCTCATCATCAGAGTCTAACAAACTGTAGAATCAATTTTCTATGATTCTATTGGATTCTTCTTGAGTTGAGATTGTTAAGTCAGCTGGGGTCAAGAATAAGCTGAATGCTCAATGCTGAAGTCATCACAGATGAGAAGCCCTAGAGGTCATGGGAAGTTTTAACATCTACAATTTCACGGCAAATTTGCCAATAGTCGTTTCATCAAAATCAAGTATAGACTGCTGGGCTAAGCTACACAAGACAGCCAGAAAAAAAAGAGGAAAGACCAACTTTCTAAAAATTAACAACTCACACAATCATCACACACACCATGAGTTCATTTCTCTGAAACATTTTCATTTTGTTTTGTTTGAAAATTTCTGAAGTGTGAATGTATTTTTAACAGATAAACAGATGTTGATTTGCTTATTAACACTTTAAAACACAATGAATAATTTCATTTTGTGTTTTTGTGTGCAAGCCACAATCGGTCTACAACCTAGCCTAAAGATTGTATAGAAATGTATACACTCCACTCTATTATCTTTTAGGATGGCAGACAGAAAGAAAGTTTCTACCTCATCATAGACACTCTCAATCTCATTGAGAAGACTCTTTGACCGCAGGGCCTTCATGTCATTCTGTTTGAAGTTGACTCCTTGGTGGTCGAGGGACTTCAGGTAAGCCTTCTCATACTGCTCCCTCCATATCTTATTGAAACCCTGCTGGGCCTCTCTCCACTCCTCCTCCTTGGCTTTCAACCTGTAGAGGAAGCCACACCTTAAATATAGATGCTGCACAAAACACACCATTAGTATACACATATGTTATGAAGTTACATGGCTGTCAGCAAAGTTGACTGCTTGGCAGTTTGACTGTGATGCTTTATAAGGAACTGTGGGAACAGACGTGTCGGTTTTTCAAAATTCACTCGCAAAAACTCACATTTCCAAATCCCTACATACAGTATGCTGAATACATAAACACTTTCTTTAAAGCACAGCTGTTGCTGGTATGTTTCCCTTTGTGGACATACAAAGATCACTGTCTGCTGATACTCGCACTGTAAGCAAATCAATATTTTTAATCATACTGTCACAGTTAACTTCACTATTGGTAATCTAAGTTTAATTACATGTGTGACTGCGTGCACAACCGAAAGCGACATTCTTCTTTCTATGTTCACAACACTTATATACAAGAAAGTCAGTGCATTCTATTCGTACATTTAACTGATTGTAAAAGTGATACATTTAGGCAATTACGTTTTTTCCATTAAATGAAAAAGTCCTGACCTCTTGAGCACCACAGGCACAGCGGTAGCGGGGCTCCTCTTCAGTCCCTCAATGATCTCAGGGGCTTTGTCACCATAGATACGGTACACAGCACGGCGTTGGATGACTTCAGAGGTGCCGCCCAGGCAGTCGTCTAATCTGAATCGGTCCTGGTCCTCGGGTGAGAGACGGGAGAGCTTCTTCTGGACGCTCTCTAGCACCCTGATGGTGGCCAGGTTTGTCTCCAGAACGACATCCAACTATAAGGGGAGAATAACAAACTTTGTCAGCCATCAACTACAGTCCAGCGCCAAGTGATTTCTGTGTTAAAGCTCCTTATCTTTACAAGAGCAGAGAAACAAGGAGATAAAAATATACACAGAGTATGGCTAATGTACCTCAAATCTTTCATCCTCGCAGCGATGAAGCTGCTCCTCGTAAGGAGTCTTCTTCGAGCTGACAAAGGTGGAGTCCTCTGACCAAGACGGGAATGACACCCAAGTGTCGTTCAGCACCTACACACACAGACACAAAACTAAAGCAGTTAATCATCAGGGCTCCTTCAGAAACCTTCAGAGGCCATCTTCAAGCGATGAACTCTTTAGGGTAGTGGAAGTGGGCGTACCTCTTTGCACAGGGCAGTACGTCCGCTGCATTTAGGCTGCTGGTAGGTCTTGGGCAGTGCTCTGTAGCTGGACCCCAGGCGTTTGCAGGAGGCATAATCCACCTCCCTGCCCCCTCCCCCCTCCATGTAGCGATCCGACAGCCCTGACACAGCATGAGAGAGCTCTTTGTCTCCCAGAAATGACTTGAACTGTGTGTACAGTTCGGGAAATTTCCTGGAAGGAGATGGATGAAATCAGGAATGACAGATAACATAATAAGTTACCCATCAGAATAATCCTGCCTATGAGAACATAATAAGAATCTGCATTATATACCATACATAATGGCCATATCAATATCATTTGCATATACCTTTAAAAAGTCTTCAATTGTTCGGAAAGCCTTTTGTAAAAGGTCAACATTTTAAAACAGTTATTGTCTTTTCTTGCATTAATGTCAGAGCATCTCTTCTACAAGACCAGCCATTACAGTCTACACCTTTACATCTTTCACACACTTATTTGGTTCAAGTATCTTTCCACCCACTCACCCCAGGAAAGGAGTGACTAACTGTAGCAGCTCCGCTCCCGAAACTACTTCCTGGTTAAACAAGGCGATGCAGCGTAGGAAATTCTCATACACTTCCTGGCTTTTAAACAGGCGACGAACCTAATGATGTGAGGGTCGACAGTGAAATCAGACGTTAAAAAAAATAAAAATAAAAAAGATATTAAAAATGATGCAATAGAGAAAAGAAGAGAGAAAGAAGTATTGTAGTGTAAGAGTGGGTCAAATAAACAACATGAACCAAGGAAGAAGGAAATCCTACCTTACAGCTATAGAAAATGATGCCTCACCTTATCAAAGAAGGAGAATTCTCTTAAGACTCCATGTTTACCAACTGAAGCAAATGACTGATCTTTGGTACAGGAATACTTCATTTTTTTCTACAAAAAAATTAAAAAATATAAATGTTTAATGATCTATGGCCTTTTCAAATGGAGCTAGAGCTTTACAAGTGTCACTTCAGGAACGATGCAAAGACTTGTTTTAGAGATCAAGGACATGTATACATATATTGGTGCACTGCCTGAGGCAGTTCTTCTAAATCGAGAATTTACCTTGAGCAGCGGGGACATGTGCTGCAGTAGGATGGGCCTGGGCCTCTTTTTGCTCTGCTTGGTTATCGTGTCCTCTTCCTCAGGCCTTTTCAGAGTCTCCTTGGCCCCTGTCAGTGAGCTCCCTGTAAACTGTAAAAAAAACAAAACATGCAGAAACAGATAACCGTTACAAAGCGTCAGAAAAGACTGAAAAATGCTCATTTCAATTTCCAAAAGACCCAAGCTGACATATTAAAATAGCTTGGTTTGTGCAACCAACAGACCAAAAGCCAAAGAGCTTTTAATCTACGTTCATTCAAGAGTTAAGAGAAATACAGCAAATATTCACATTTGAAAAGTAAAAAAGTTAGATTCCTGCTTTGGAACATGAGCAAAATGTAATAAATCGATTATTATAATAGTTGCCAATTAATGTTCGAATAATTGATTAATCCAATGAATCATTTCAGCTCAATTTGGACTTGCACTTGACTGTATTCAAAGAATGTGAAAGAAAATACACTGACTATTAATAAATCAGAATAACATTTCCGAGCAGCAGCATGGAAATAAAATGTCATTATCAATTATCTTGTTTGTATAAAGTTTGTATCTCTGTCTTTACTGACCAGTGATCTCTTGGCATCAGGTAAAAACTGTCCAAACTCAGCTAGCAGGTCTTCTTGCCCCTTGAAAAGACTGGCAACTTTAGAAAACACCTCATCTTCAGTCATCCCACTGCTGCCTCGGCTGCCTCGACTCTCCTTCACCTCCAATTGTTCCTTCTGGAGGGGTGGGGTTTGGGAAAAATGATGATCAGAGGTGAGGAATCAATCTTAATTTTAAGAAAGCAAAGCAAAGTTGAAATTACTTGGCCTGGTTAGAAATGGTCACTAGTCTTGGTGCAGGAGACACAAACACCAACACTGGCCTATGAGGAACAGAGCGCTGCTGAAATTTGACAATAACACTTCAACTGTCAATTGCCTTTATTTACTTGTTAAACTGGAAAATATCTTAAAGTCCTTCAGAAAGGACTTCTCACTGGAAAGAACAGTCACATTTTTGTGGCGAAAGAAAGAATGCAAGAAAAGCTACAACTCAGTAACTGAAAAACCCTTCTCTGCCGGTTATATTTTTTAAAAAAATCAAAGCTATTTAAAAACAACACATTTTATCTCTGCAGTACCTGATACTAGGGATGCACAGAATGACTGAGCCGGTCATTTAAACGTTGCTACCCTTGTCGCCACCAGATACTAGTAGGTTATTAAACTACTTACTATTCTGTTAATGTATATGTAGGAGCCTTTTCTAGTGTTAATGTATGTGGGACACCACATTGGTCCAGTAGGTGTCACCTTTGTGTTTTGTGTCACCAACAATATAGGTAGGAACTTTCACTCAGATCAGGTGTTGCTGGACAGAGGAGCACAAACTGTTTTTGGAGCCTAATGCAGGGTGAACTCTGTGTTGCTGTACTGGTGAAATGTTTGTCTGCCTGGAGATTTATGAACTATGCTTATTGATTCTTGCATGTAACATGTTGAAGAACATGTAAGTCAAAAAACAAGAAGTAGAAGTGGGACTCTCATTTCACAACACACTGCTAAGCGGTGCAATGGGGAGTACAGCAGTTACTGCCTTCTCTATGCAGCCCCTCAGTGGCTTTACATTGAGGCTTAGCCACTACGGTACATATTTAAATTACATACTGACATCATTTACACTGAAATGTCATGCGTTCATAGTCAAATGTCACTTTATAAAAAAAAAAAAACAAGCATCTGTTACTAAATGTTAACATGGGTTAACTGTTGCATGTAGGTTATTACTAAAGAATGAGATCAACATTTTTAATTGGCTCTGATAGTGTAGGCAACGTTTTTTGGCCACAGATTAGTCAAGTTCAATTTTCACTTAGTGTTTTCTTACTTTAAGAAAATTGTCCAAGTTAAAGTTCCCATTTAAAAGTCAGGGAAATTATCAATTTAGGAACATCCCTACCTGATACGTGTGAAGAATCTCTAGGAAGGCTCTGTAGATCTCTGGGTGGTCCAAGAAACGGTTTTTGATCTTGTTTACGTAGCTGATGGCACTATCAAACTCAACGGGGCTCGTCTCTGAGGCAGGTGGGGATACAGAAGAAGTGGTTGCCTGATTCTGGCTTTCTCTGTTGGTTAGTGGAAGAGAAAGCCTGCTGGGAGGCTCTGGAGGTCCTGCTGGGGCTGAGGAAGATGGGGGCTCTAATGAAGTCGCCTTGATTTCAGTGGTCTGGGCAGGTCCAGTTTCAGTTTGGGTGGTAGAGGCACTACCTGAGGTCGTGGTCACTGCAGAGGTGCTGAGGCTCTTCCCATGCTGGCCTGGGGATACCTTAACACATGAAAGACAGCAAGAAAAGGTGAGCTGAATGGTTAGAGCTGCATTAAGTTGCTGGTAGAAATTTTGGAGGCAAGCAATGTTTGTACTTAACAAAAGTCTCCTTAGAGAGAACTCTGCCCCCTCATTCACTACTCCTTATAAAACACTGCATAATAAGTAAGGAGTAGAGCGATTTCTGACACTCATAATTCACCATGATTTCATCACTGACAGGAGCTTGCATCTCTCCTAAAATTGTACACCACCACTCATATTAAAGTCGTCATGATTTTATGTGTATAAAATTTGGAGCGTTGCATTGTAGAACAGCCAGTAGAAAGCAATGTACTTTCAGGGACACTGCTGTTTTCAGATACTTAAATGAAAAAGCCGATAGTATTTATAATGAGCTATATAGTAAACAGGTGGTGAATTCAGACAGACATTTCTCTTAACTTTGCAATTAAGAAGTTTCAAGTTACAATAAACATTTTTCCACAGCATTTGTAAACATTACGCATGCCGGTAAATTGCGTCTATATTAATGAAGATTTGTGACACTTCAGTGAAATGTTCAAGCCCAAAATGGAATTTTAATTACTTCTGTGTGAAATGGAAAAAAATCAACACAGAAGCTAGAGTTCTTTGATACAAAAACATACGTCCGAGCCAGATTCACTGATTCTAAAAATCAACATGGCCATAAAAAACACACAGTTTTAATGCAAATTTCAAGTAACACTCTGTATTGGGAATTACTGCATGGGAAAATGATAAACCTGCAACTGGTTTCTATCAGCTAAAACTGAAACTAGTAAATGAATAAGACATCAAATCATACAAAATTTGAACTAAAATAAAACTGAATGTGCACTGAAGCGAAACAAGTGGATCAGTTTTGAATCACAGTGCACTACAATAACATGAACTTGTATATGTATATACTTGTGATACTGTATCTCTTTTATATAAAATTCAAATGATCTTAAAGAAATACCAACCCATTTTAATGCGTTTTCTAGACACATTACTTACATTTAGCTGCCAGTTTCTTCAGAATAGCTAGCCTAATACAACAGTCCTGAAATGAATCCTATCTTTTGAAACTATGTTAAACAGATGTTGAATCATCTTTATTGTCATTAGTCTAGCTAAAATAACCTAATAAACAGGTACCTGAGTATGAAGGAATTAAGCATGGCATATCTGGGATCTTAAACCAGAATTTCATAGATGAACTAGAAAGGGAAAGTGACTCTCCAGTGGTTGAAAAAGGAGAAGAAATGATGACCTCATTCACCTGTGAATTTTATTAAAAACTAAATCAACTGACATGCACTGGAGCATTTTCTGAAGCAGAGCACCCAAATGAAATCAGTTTCCTCCTAAGAATGTAAATGTCATCTAGACTTAAAAATATAGCACATGCTTAAACTTTTATAGGACTGAAGATAAATAAAGCACTTGTTTTGAGAATTTATCAACTTCATTTGTGAGGACAGCGTCTCACCTGTGTGGAGAATGGAGACTGAAGGAAAGCCACCCCATTCTTGGGGACCTCTATCCGATAACCTGGGGGTAGGAAGGCATTGAAGCCCAAGACTAGGTCTGGGTGTCCATGGAAGAGTTGTGAGACGCGGTTTATCACCCCTGGTGTGTCGATGCTATTCAAGAAAAAGGGCAGACAGAAATATTAGTGTAGTGAATGATGCAGGCAAATGAAGATAAGCTTCCTCTCTCATATTCTGTATAATGACAATCAATTACTAATCAAAAAGAAAACATAAATGGGGTAATTGGAGTAGGATCTGTATGTTGAGCTCTGGGTGTTAGGTTTTGTAACACAATCAAAGTCCACACTCAAGTGGCACCATTCAGCTTCACAATTCTGCACTAAGAATAGTTTCATTAAACATTACTAAATGATAGCTTTATGCATAAATACCTCTGTGACTTGAACTCCTTCATGATGTCGAGAAACTTGTTGTATATGCCAGGATCATTTGCAAAACGAATTTTGACTTGGTCCAGATACGACAAGGCATCTTCAACCTAAGCAGAGAGGGGGGGGAAAAAAGCAGAAATCATCAATGCAGCAGCACAAAAACACATCATTCTCCCCTGAACATGTGAAAAAAAGCTTTTAGCAAACATCCTGTTGTGCTGTTGGTGAAGAGGGATCTTGCAGACGTAAACCTTGTTCTCAAAACAACTTGAACATATTTAACAAGTCAGTAGCTCGTCTATATATAAATGCTACATTGTGTCTCCTAAGTACTATCGTTACGATCAAATTTCAAGCGGTGTCATTTACACACCGAAAATATTTGTATTGCAGAATTTCCTCAGTATATATGGACATTTTTGGACGTTAAATCATATAAATCGGTAATATTTGCTGGGTTCATTGTCAACTGAAGTGCTGTATTAACAAATGCACTAGTTAGCTGTACAAGCTGTACAAGTATCCGCTAAATAAATAAATAAATAAATGAAGAGCGAATACACCAAACAGCTTATGTTAACTGGACCTCGGCTTTCTTTATTCCGAACATCCAAGCTAGGTACGTTTACGATAATATATGTTCACACAAAGCAGTCCACATCTAAAGTGGCTTGTTCTGGCTAACGTTAGCCAGTCAACTGACGATAATAACTCCACGAACACTTACAACACCTACCCACATACAAATTTATACAATACGTTTAGTCACAGCTGGTCCCTAGCCAACGATGTCGTGTTGGCAAAAACAGCTTGAAAATACTCCAACACTGCGATAACAAAGAAATGTGTAATGAAGCTGCTAATCAACTGAAATAGCCGTTCTTGGCTAGCCTGGCTGACGTCCTCCACTTTGTTCAGGGTGGCTGAAAAAACGAGCAAGGAGGAACTTCCCACTGTTTGAGTTAACGTTTGCTCACAGTCGCTGTTATTGTCATCGTAAATAAGAAACTACCTCTAAGTGTGTCGCTCGACTGTCACTCAGACATTCATTAATGAAATGCTGCTTCCACGTCTAACCTCAAATGTCAATGTTCGGCTGTTTAGCAATGAATTACTTTTAATAGGCCAGCGAGCTAACTGACGTTAGCCATCCGATCCTTTCACTACTCTCGACGTTAGGGGAGAAAGAGAAAAGCCTCAAATGCAATGCAATGATCCGACGAACAAAATGGTTCTGACTCTGAGGGACTTTTCCCTTGTCGTGTCCGTTGTCTTCTTACCTTCAGCTTCTGGAAGTGCTGCTGCTGCACTTGCTTTTGTGGTATAACGTAAGGCTTGTCTTGAATTTGGTTTATTTGCTTCGCGGTGCTGTGTGCCTGAATCTTCGCCATTATCCCGGCGACAGGAGGCTTGAGAGCCACAACCACAACTTGAGAGGGAAGCTTCGGTGTTACCTCCAGTTGTTGGCTAGCCGACAAACCTTCCTCTCGGTCGGGAAGCCAGCCTGCCAGCAAGCAACCCTACTTTGCCTAGCTGGACACTCTCGGTACAGCGCAAAAAGGACGGAAAACCCAGCAGAGTGGACGGTGATGACAGACAAGCTGCTACTCGCCGCGACTTTGATTAAACATCACCATCTAATTAAACAAGCTCAGGCAGGAAGCGTCGGAAAATAACCTACGAGACAATGGTTGCCGTTTATCGTATTTAAAATAACTATCGTCTGTCTCTTTAAATTCGGCGGCAGCGATCTGTCTTGGCGTCCGGAAGCCAGAGTAGGAGTGAAAAATTGAAAAAAAGAGGAGTGAAAAATTGAACTGCGCAGCCGCAACGGTGGGAGGAGCTGAGTTCACAAGAATCAGATTGCTCCACTCCCCCTTCACTGCTACAAAGGAACAATGTTAGTCCGTGCAGAACGATGGCTACATAGTTCACACTGTGCCTATAAGTAGAATATCAACGACAGGCTGGGCACTGACTGTCAGACAGATCAATATTGGGCTTAATGACAGATACCCGCAGCTCATTCAGTAGGCATATGAGCGAACTGTATCAATGATTCAGCTAGTTCAATACAAGAGCAGGAGGCAGGTTTCAACAACTTTATTGTGTTTTTAATGCATTTCAAGAAGACAGGAACAAATTATTGGATTTAAAATGATTTATTCACGACTGACTTTTACAACAAAAAAGGAAGGAGTCCCAGTCATGAAAAACTGCAATTATAGCCATCTGTACATTTTTCTACCTACTGTAGCATGGGCACTCTGCCACTGAAAGGTGCTGTAAGGAATCTCCTCTGAATTTTTTAAAACTATGATGCACCCCCTAAGAGGCTTTGGCCGCAAGTTTCCACCTTTGCAGCCACTGCTGATAAGTCAGTCCTCCTTTACTGACCTCAGGTAGGACATGCTGGGCAGGCTGCTCCCACCTAAATGTATGGGGGGAAGAAACACAAAAAACACAGGAAGTTAACCAGCAAACCAGCCCCCTAACTCCTGACATAAGGTTAAAATCCAAAATATTACAAATACATTCATGTTTAGACAAACAAATATGCAATCAAAACAACAAAGGTTAAATAAATATAAACATCAATAAACAATCAAAGGAAAACAACCACAGTCCCCTATTCATAATTTACATTTTACTCAGCATAGGGCAAAACGTTTAATTAGAATATTCTGATGTCAGAATATTTCATCATTCCAAACAATTGTGAAATCAAAATAAATCAGTGTTCAATGCAATGCACTGTGTTGTTACGTATCAGATAAACACTTAATTCAGTTTCAATTACATCTTCAGTTTACTCGCAATCATCCAACAACAAAATTTTGTAAAATGAAAACACATTCATAACTTGTCAGTCAAATTCAAGTACATACGGACTTGAATCTGATTATCATTCAACTAGAATTACCACCTCGCAGTTGTGTGCCTCCACACGCCAGTCAAGCTTCAGTTTACTTACATATCCAGACTCATAATATGTGTAGTGAAGAAGTTCAAGGAATTTAGTATAAAGATAATCTGTGTAGTTCTTAGCAAAATGAAAGTGATTATACTGACAGGCTTCCAATGAATAATTTGCAGTGAGTAACAAGTTGTTTTCACTTAGAGACTATTTTTACACAAGAGTACAGAGGGCTGATAGAGAGCTTCATCACATGGTGCAACATCACCTGAAGCTCTGTATCAGCAAAAGTAAGCCAAGCTTGTGCTGAACTAAAATGAATCAAATATGGATGTTGCTTCAAAGAAGCTACAAATATTAAAATGAAGAGCAGTTTCATGATGGGCACCCAAGATTTTTGTCATCAATTCAGTGTCTGACCAAATGTGAAATATGGTCACAATCTGCCCTTCTGCTTCTAAGCTACGGCGTTAAAATAACAGTTGGAAAAGTGTTTTTACAAAACATTACAATGCCAGAGTGAAGCTGACCCTGACCTTTTGCATATAAAATGTCATCATTTTATCCCATTAGACATTTGTGTGAAATTTTGTGATAATTAGCGTGTGAATTCTTGAGGCTAAAAACGTGTTTTGTGAGGTCACCGTGACCTTTCCCCACCAAATTCTGATTAGTTCATTCTTGAGTTCAAGTGGACGTTGTGCCAAACCCAAATAAATTCCCTCAACGCCTTCCTGATATATCACATTCACGTGAATAGGATGCACAGACAGGTAAGTGTTAAACAAACTGACAGTTTATCAGTTATCTAGCAGATGTTCAGAACAGGCTGTTTGAGTGATAAAAGGTCATACTCACTTTCATTTCCACTTAGAGATATGGTTTAGGTAACACAGTTAGACAGAAGAGTTGTTTAAAACCCAGTTTGCTGGTTGCTGCAATGCACTCTACTGTAAAGCTGCACTAGGTATGTACTGAAACTATAAACATATATCAAGTGTGAGTGAAAAGAAGAATTCTCCTTTATAGACATTTTTGAGAGGAAGTATACACTATGAAAACAATACATGTGGTGCCATCATTGTTTTACAATACGCTGTATGCTTTGGAAATGTGCCTCACCAGTATGAGATGGCAGTTTTGACTTGGACTCCATAAGTAAGGCCTTGGGCGCAACGTTGAGTGAGGCCTCTGACTCTTGGTATCAGAGCCTTCAGAAGCTTCTGATCCTCCTGCACGACTCTGGACAGCAGAGCTAAGAGGCACAGAGCAGCAAAACAGAAGTTCTGTTGTTGCTAAAACCGATAAAGATTCTTCTTTTTGCCGGAGGAACCAAAATTCCTCATATCATCATGTACACAGCATATGTGCAAACAGCCAAATGCAGAATGTTTTACTGTGAATTTTAAACTTGAGAACAGTCAACATTCTTGATGAGCTCCCCTGATTACCTTTCTGATCAGATGCATGGAGCAACGCCGCCTCCTTCTGTGTTTTCTGCAGAGTAGCAGAGTGAAGTTCCAGTATATGACGGAGAAAACGCAACTCAAGCTGCTGGGAGCACGCCTGGGAACACAACTCCTCTGAAGCCTGAAGTGTTAGAGGGAGAAAATAAAATGTTTCTCTCAAAGTCAGAAAAGAAATTTATTTTACAACTGGCAAATATCGTAAGGCTGTTGGTGCTGTGCCACTGCGCAATAAAACTGGTTTACATGGATATTATTTTTATCAGCTCTTCTAGTGAGATGACTGGGGTCAAGTAATGGCAGTGACAGTCAGCTGTTTAATCAAAACCACTGTGGGCATGTGGAGCTTAAAGTGCAGTGTGAAGATGCAATGTGTTCAGTTTGCAGATTCTGAGAAGCTATCAAGACACTGAAGCCAAGAGGTACAAATGACTGACCCACTAGTTCTTTAAAGACAAGAGTTCTCCAAAGATACAGGACAAATAGTGTTAATACTACATTTCAGAAATCACAAACAACTTACAACCTCCCCTGTAATTAATAATGAACAAGTCTATTAATGACTTTTCACAGCACCTAGAAACCAGCTATGTAAGACTTGAGTCTAGTAAGACTGGTGTTGAGTATATACATCAATGATCTACCAACAGCAGCGATGCTGGGTAGACACTGGGTTATACAACCATGGAGAAAATGCCTTCGAAGTGAAATAAGCCATGAAATTAACAAAAGGAAATAAAAAATGTCGCTGAATGGCTAAATGACTCCCGTCTCAGTCTAAATATTGGAAAGTTCTTTGTGCACTGCCTCTCTTCAAATACAAAAACATGAATCAAACCGATTTAATCCACAACCTGACGAACATATGCAGTGTTTTTCTGGAAAAGAAAACACACAAGATTGAGATCTTGGTTTTGTTGCAACAGACTGACCCTGTACAGTGGGAATGCCAGGTTCTGACACAAGCTGCTGAAGGACGGGGACTGCAAGCGATGGATGGACAACCATGATGCGGGGACTCTTTGGATTCTGTGACGGGAAAAACAAGAAACAGGAAAAAATGTCATTTCTCTTTTTATTTTTCAAGCATCTGTCAACATATGATCAAGAGTATAATTAAAAATTCTTTTTCTTATGATGCAGTCTCTTAATTACAGTCAAATTTTCAGCGCACTGCTGCTAGAGTCACGGGTGTATCACTGATGAAGTAGACTCATTTCCTGACAGATTTTAATGTTCTGCTTTTCTCTTCTTCCTCCCTATTTAAGTTTGTAGATGATTATCAAGTGTAACAAAACTCTACACAACAGAGAAGAAAAAAAGTTGGCAACCCATGTATTGTAACACTTATCTATTAAAAAGTACATATTTTACTTGAGGTAAAATGCTTGGATGTAAAATGCTCAGTTTGGAATATGTTTAGAGCCTCATTACTAAACTGGGTGTTAAAAACAAAACTCTATTGGTTACAAACTAACCCAACTGAAGTGTAACCCTTCAGTTATCAGGCAACTTGTTCTTACCCTTCAACAGTTCTACGGTCCAGAGCAAGAAGTGAAACCGTGCCAAACTGTTTGGCCTCCTTGGAAATGGCGTTCCTGAGACCGTCGGCTGCAGCGATGACATTCTCAAACTGTGGTACCAATTTGCCATTGATAAATTCCTGTAACTGAAACAAGACTGAGGAATAAAAATCTTCCAGAAATGCTCAAAATTTAGCTTTTGTCGTGTTTAAAGAAACAAAAAAACATTTCTTTCACCACAGAACGAAGCTTAATTTTATTATTTCTCTACTTCAACAATGAATGAAGAACAACTGCACCTCTCTCTGCAGACGGATCAGCTCTGTCTTAGCTGAGGAGTTTCCCTTAATCAGACCTCTGATATGCTCCTGTCTGAGGGCCTGGACAAACAACAGAACATGTTTTAATGATATATGCTGGAAAAATAATAACACCTGTGCATTTTTATTTCATTGGCAAATCAATATGCAGTAATGATATATATACCCCCTATTAAATGATAGTAATTATTACCCCCCCACACCTGTACATTGATATTAAATCAATGTACAAATCAATGTACCAAGAATTTCCCTCCAGGGATTAATAAAGGAATTCTGATTCTGATTCTGATTCTGATTAAAAATTAAATTAAACAGAAACTGATACTTCCATGCACCACCATCAGAAATCAGTAGCAAATGCAATCATTATCGTAACTAAACTCAACAAATTTCCATTATTATTATTACTTCCAGTTCTAGTATTACTGCAGTTCTGTGTGGGGTTCAAGTGGTGTTGCTATAAACAAAATGAACATTTTGCTAAACCCCGGACACAATATCCAGACTTGTTTTCATGTAATTTCATGCAAAGATTGTGGTTATAATTCATTCATCACTAATCTTTTCCATCACATATTAAGACATAAGAAGAGGTAGAAAAAAAGAGAGAAAAACCATAAAAACAAAAAGAAATAAAATAAATAAATAAATAAAAAGTTTATCACATGTGTGAATGAAAAATTATGAGAGTTGTCAGTTCACTCTCACCACTAGTTGTCTGAAGTCAAGGATGCTCTGCCATTGGCTGTGGAGGTTCCTAATCGCCTCCTGTCGGCTTCGTGCATGTTGGTCAAATTGGATGCAGCGGTCTCTGATATGATCCCTGGCTGCTGCCTTCATTACACACTGGAGTTCCACCTCCAGAGCTGATCTGAAAACAACAAAGAAGTAAATTCTTGAAAACAGGTTTTTCATTTCTGATCAAATGTGTCCCTAATTCGACTATTGCAAATGTAAACACAAAAAATGGCAAAATGAAGACAGAAAACAACTCAAGAATGAGACTAAACTGCGAAAATTTTTAAAAGATATTGTTCAGTCTTAAGTTCAAAAAGTTTGATAACAATGAGTTCAGACTATAGAAGAATCCTGTGCCATTATTACTGAGATAATACACTAGTAGGAACCTCATCAACAAACTTCACAGTGAGTCAGCTTACAGTGCCAAGGTATCATTGTGCAGGTCATCCGCAATACCAGACACCTCCAGCTCAGCCTCCTTCTTGTGGGCCTGCAATTGGTCTCTGAGCTGTCGGACTCTGGAGCGAGTCTGTGCCAGTTCCACCAGGCTCTGCTCCACCTCCTCCCAAGCAGCCTGGAACAACAAACGTACAAATTCCACAAATAAAAATTTTTAAAACATGAACATATTTTCTTCCTCTGTGAATGTTCTGAATATTATAGAGTTCATGTGTATTTGTGTTTCATACCCTTAACAGGGTCTTAACCGATGGCAAGTCATTTTCCTCCTCTGCCGACATGTCCAGTAGGTGATTACTTTCATAGCGAAACCTGCAATTAAAATGCTAGATATCTACTCTGACGTTGAAAACTTTGGGACTTGAGGCTAGTTTTAAAGAAAGAGAGAATATTATGGTAATGTTAGAGTTTACCGTAGAGCTGTCACATCTTGTGTCACATCCAGAGAGGAGAGTTTATTCTCCAGTTCCTTCTGCTCTCTGGAAGCTAAATACTCCAATGCTGAGAGGACATGGTTTGGAGGATAACCAGCTACCAGGTTCTGATGACATGATGACAAGCAACGACAAGTTAATTGAAAGTGAAACCTAAGAGTATTAACAACAGTATAAAGTACCAAAATATGAAGTGAGATACGCTCAAAATCCCCCTACTTCCACAGCACTCAGCCAGTACTGAAACACAGCAGTCCTTTGTTCACGAGTCATACTGAGAGGAAACAGGAAAGCAATTAATTCAAGAAAGAAGAAGCTGACAATATTTGGAAAGACAGTTTTCTGTCGATTTTTCAAATATGATATCCACTGTAGTCCTTACTGCTTGGCTGCAGAGTGTGCCGTCTTCAATTCACTCTCTTGCAAAGACTGATAGAAGTGAACCCTATCGTCACACAGCTGTCTCACTTCACGCTAACAGGAGAAAAGAAAAGAAAAGGGATGATCTCCTTCAGTTAGCAGCTGATGTATTATAGCCATTGTTGTCTAACATTACATTACTCAGATATGTGTGTAATTGCTGCTCAACTGATATATTTTCTTTTAACAGCAACAGCATCACACTGATACTGTAGCCCAGATTGGGAAGCTCTTACCAGGACCTGTGCCTCTGCTGCAGCGTTGGAGTTAAGGTTGTCACCTTCACTGGTGCCAGATGGCTTATCATCAAACAGCACTTCAATCTCTGCTTTCCTGCAATATACAATACAGTTCTTATTTGCATACTATATGATTAGCTTGTGTATGTGTAGATGGTCACAGTTCCTTCATTTTTAATTTATTTGTACTTATGTGTTCTGCCTTACCTGGTCATTTGTTCCAGTGCCTGGCAGTGCATGCTGATCTTCTGTGTATCACCGGAGAGCAACTTCCGGCCTAAGATGCAGCGCTGCCTGAAGGCCTGTAGGAGCAGCTCTCTGCGCTGGCTGTCCTCCACCTGTGCCCAGGTACGGTTGATGGACTGCTCTGTTAGTTAATAATAGAAAACACTAGCATTACAGGTCATTTTAAATATTGATGAATTGATGATGGAAGCAAAGCAACAGTCAACATATGAACTGGCTGTGTGCCTTCTGACCACAGCAACTGCCAAAGGGGCAATGTGGTCTGATCAGACACCCAGCTCTTTCTATATGAAATGGGCTAACCTTGTGTAGCTAACTGTTCCTCTGTTCCACTGATCTGAGAGTCCAGATGACTGATCTCAGCTCGCAGCTGTTCTATCTTCCTCTGAAGCTCTCTCTGCTTAGCAGCCTCACTTTGGCCCTCGGCCTGCTTCAGCTGAGCATGCAAAAACACAGGCAGATAAAAACACACTTCATTTTATCATCTTATACTGATATTAAAAATTCCACTCAAGATTAACCAAGTATAGAAATTAACAACAAAGAAGGAAAACTTACTTCTTTATCTTGAAGAACTTTGTACCTTGAAGATCATGATGTCAAGGAAATTACTGGATAAAGGTGAAACATACAGCAGTCATGGTGGCTAAAGAAGTTCAATATAGACCAAGTAATACTACGTATAGGAAGAGGGAATATTTAATATTTTTACTTTCTTTATAAGACAGCACAGCAGACAACTGAAAAAATGGAGAGCAAAACTGGATGCAGCATAAAGGTCCCTCGCAAGGTTTGAACCAGGGAACCACCAGAGGTCATACGTTTGTCATCCCTGGGCTTGCAATGAGAGAAGTGGCAGGATGTATGAATGGTGGCAGAGAGAAAACCAACAGAACATAAACACACATACAGCAGTAAGTCTTGCACGAGATATTCGATATTGATATTGGTAGATGTTCGACTGGTAGCTTCAAAATCTTTAGCGAGGAAACACATTAAAAACATGTTCACAATGACCTTGATGGAGGCCAGAAGCCAAAAGACACTGGTCTTAATACATTTTCAATCAGGGACAGAAAGGATACCACTGGAGATTTCCACGCATAATCCTCACGTTCCTGGGAAAAGAGAGAAACAGTCAAGAGGATGTAATGAATTACTATTTCTGTCAGGGCACAGACAGGGGGAGTAGTAGTTTATTTTAGAGACCAATACATTAATCAGATGCCACATAGTTGCTATTTTGACCAGATAAAAAGGCAAGGAGTGAGTTCAAAGATGACGTACAAGAAGTCAGCAGTACTCTAACCACAGGTAGCTTAATTTACAGACCAGAAAGGCAGTGTAAACACTAACCTCTGTTGGAAAACATGCTGGATGACATGATTCCAAATTGATTTCCCTGTCCCAACACAGAGCCTAGAAAATAAGTAGTCAGCATTAGCCTTGTTCAACGATGCAAACTATGCATTTAATTATTAAGTGACAATAAGGAAAGAATAGACGAGCTTATACTCACGTTTTAAAATAGCTGTCATTTGGCAGACTTTCCGGGGGGAGACTGAACTCCTCTGTAGCCCAACGTTTCAAGTCCTGCATAAGATTTCTATCCGCCATCCTGTCAGACAACAGAAAGTAAACAACTGGTAGCAATCGAGCTAGCTAGCAAGATCAACAAGCTACAGTTCTTGTCAGCTCGCCAGTATAGTTTGCTAACGCTAATTTAGCTGATTGTAGTCCTTGAACTTACTTTGCTCTTATGAAAGGTCTTTCACTGTAATACAAGTAAGGAAGCTTAGAAAAGGATTTGTTTTATCTGAGATACTCAAACTTTCAACTTCCCGCTCGCTCACAGCATTTCCGGTTAGCATATCCGTTGAGGTCATATGGTTGAGGCAGCGCCGCCGCTGGTTGTAGCTGGCTGTTGTCATGGATACACAGTATTATGGACATAGTTACTGTGTATCAACGGTTGAAAACCCTCTTGGTTAAAAGGACTGACTCCACTGTGTTAAACAATTAACTTTTGGACAGTTTTGACAAGAATGGCTTGAATATGAAAATGTTTGCACATGCAAACAGATAAATAATAGACTAAGGGATTAAGCTTTATCATTTTTATTTGATTCATTTTCAAATACTTTATGGTTATAGTCCTGATATAACCACTTTTGTTAAAATGTTCGATTTGCATGAGAACACAAAAATAGTAAATCAACCTCATAATCTGGAGTCATTTAAAGTGAAGCAAATAATGAAATAAACAGCAAAGTATCAAGCATCAAGCAAATTCACCACTTAAAAGGCAAATCTTCCTGATAATGCAGCATTTGTTTTCAAACAGAAGAGCTGCATAACCTTTATACAATCATACTTTTAAATTAGTAATTTAAGATGCAAGATTTACAAAATCCCATTTAACAAACATGCAACTAAATTAAATCCACAAAAATCAATGATAAAGGTATTTCTAAAGCCAAAAAGAAAAATTATAACAAATCAGACACGAGTTTTTCAGTTTCACCATCTTTTATTTCTTCCTTTACTACAAAGAATCAACCATGTAGTATAAGTCTAGATGCACAGCACTAGACTTTCTGTCCACAGGAGCAAAACTGCACCTTAAACTTCGTACCCCAAGGATCACAGTAAGTATGGTGCACACACTGTAAGGCCTTAGTAGGTGATCATGTTAGGTTTTTATGCTTTAGTCATAATATGTAATGGCATTTTTCTCCACTGAAGCATTAAATAAATAAGACCTGAGTTAAACAAAAACTAAAAATCCTCTCTCCCAATCTCAGATTCCACAGAAATGAAAATGATATCACAATTATTTTAAGGCCTATGATTTTTTTCAGTTCACTTATACATTTTTTGACATTACAAAATAAAGACTACATTCATAACAGGAGCACAAACATCAAAAAGAATTCAAGCATTAGCATTAACCAGAACTTGCTCTGTTGATCTTGATGCCACTTCCTCTCTGAAAATATGTCACAAGATGCCTTAGCTTGCATTGTACGTTCTTAGCACCGTCCTGATGAGTGATCCAGTGGTGATGCCAGGGTCCACTCAAACTAGAGTCTTAGAGTTTAAATATTTGCTTAAAGTTACCGTATCCTGGTGAAGAGATTTAAAACTGATACAGATTCCTGAAACAAAAGAAAAAAAACTTAGTTTATTGTTTTGCAGATCACAAAAGGGGTTTGTAATTAAAGAACGCTGTTCACAAGAAGTGCTTGCTCACCTTTGTAGACCTTGTTTTACTAAATACGTTCCAGAAGCGTAGGGTCTCATCTCCAGCTCCTGTCACTATCGCCTCACCGTCTGGGGACATGGCCTGTCATGAAAAGAAATAAATCCATGAATATTTGTGTGAGCAATCTGGAAAATATTGTCAGCATTCCCAATTAACATGACCAGCATCAAGATCTCATTGTCATCAGAAGAGAAAACTGACCAAGTAGAGCACCCTGTAGGAGTGTCCTGTGAGTTTGGCAACCTGAGTGAGAGCTGGATATTTCCACACCAAGATCTGGTTCTGTGAGTAGCCATGAGTGCTCACCTGCAAATTGAGACAATATTGTAATTCAAAGGGGCCTTTGTGTATTACACAAATTATCTCACAATCTGTTTACTTTACTGCCAACGGACTTTGTTAACAGACACTTGTTGGTCTCACTAAATATTTTATTGTGTGACAAAAAATTAAAAAAGGAAAGAGAACACATTCATGCCAGTGCAAACAGTTCCAGAGTGTCTCACAATCAAATATGGCAACAATGTAAAAGCTTATACTCTGCCTCTTAAGAGGTTTATTTAAAAAACACCCCATAATGTGTCTTAATTCTGAGAAACACTGGTACCTGGTAGAGGCTACCAACTACATTGTTTATGGAAACGTGCCAGCATATCAAAACTAATATGGATGTAAAATATTGTTAAAAACGATGACCCCCTTGGACTCATTTACTTGTTGTTTTAATACTGAATTGCAGTGGATGTGGGTATAAAAACAGGCAGTGTCATTGAACTGAGCCTATTAATAGATGGAGACTAATGTCAAAGTGAGATATCTCTGCAAACTGATATAAATTAGGTACAAATGTGAAACACTAAATAATTAAATCTGTATTATTACTAAATCAACACTGCCAATTTTTTAACAGTCATTTTATTATGCTTAAAAATATGCCAGTAAAACTTCACAGAATATATCCAGCAAATCAGTTGTGCACTGTGTGCATCTGGAGTAACCTACCAGCTCATTAGCATGCTTGGACCAGGCCAGGTTGCAGACCTGAGAGCCAGTGTCCATACACTGCAGGGGCTGTGAGGTCAGGGTGTTCCAAAATCGGATGCAGCGGTCAGCGGTGCCGCCTCCCGAGGCCAGCAGGCCGTGCTGATGGGGGGACCAAGCAATGGCTTTCACCGCAGCCAGGTGATCCATGTATGTTTGCACTGGGCTCAGAGAAGAATGGTTCCAAACCAGTAGCTGAGATGACACATAACAACATCAGTGAATATAGTGAGTAAATGCAGGTTTCATAAGTTAGGGACAGGTTCAATAAAAAAATAACTGCACCGTGTTATCGTTGCCACCAGAAGCGAGCAGCTGGTGGTCAGTACTCCACTTTAAACCACACACTTCTTGTCTGTGTCCCTGCAGTCGTCTCTCTGACTGGAGTGGAGGAGTTCGCACATCTCGTTGAAGAATCATGCGATCACGGCTTCCCGAAGACAACTGGTCTGCATTCCATGCTAATGCTCCTGCAGACACAGTAAAGCTTGATTTATGTTTGGTCTCACTCTTGACATTTGAATAAAACAACTTCACACTGACTAAACAGTAATGTTACGGTCTTTGGATTTGATTGGTCTCACTCTTGACATTTGAATAAAACACAGAATTTCTGTCATGAGTCAACTTCCAAGAATTCATCATAATGCAGACCCTTTCTAGTTCTTCTGCTGTCATTTGTATTTACTATGACTTGAGCTTTACTGTTAAGGCACTACATAACTCATTTGATAATTTTGAAATCAGCAAATGTTCTCACCAACTCTAGCTGTGTGTCCTTCCAGGGCAAAGAGTCTCTTCCCAGCACCAGCGTCCCAGATCTGAACGTAGCCTTTGTGAGTCCCCACTGCCACCAAGTTACCCTAAAAACACAAAAAGTCCTTTCATTAACAAAACTGTGGCAAAAGTCCACCCTGACAGTTTCCTGAATGAAACTCACCCTTTCAGACCACCCAACTGATGTGACTGAGTCTCCTTCCACTGACAAATCACACAACCTCGTTACCTGAGGAAAAGACAATTTGTACACATCAAACAATTCAAATGAATGTTCCAAAATGAGTAGAGTAAACTCTGCAGTACCTGGCTGGTACAGGCACTCCACAGGTAAACACATGTACCCAGTCCAACGCTGAGTACATTGAGAGATGACCAGTCCACCAAATTGAGGTAAAAGTCATCCTGCAGCTCTGGAGCATCAAGGACTTTAAAAGGAATCTTTGAAATCTTGCGAGTTGGCTTTCTTGGTGAACGCAGCAATTTCTGACTGCAACAAGGAAAGTCAGACCTTATGAAACCCTAAAGCCAGCAGTGATCAACAATAAGAGATCTAAAAATAAAATTTTGCTTCTACCTTTTGCTGCTGACAGGTGATAGAGAGTAGGGAGAGATGTTGGTGTCATTGCCTGGTGACAAGCTTTTGGTGTTAAGTGAATACTGCAAAGACCACAAAAAAAGACACAATCGTATTCTCTACCAGCTTCATTAAAATAACATAAACCACTGAAGAACAACTTCACAGTAACGTTATGATCTTTGGATTTGATTCAGTCAATGATCTACACAATTCAGTATGTAAAGAATATGAGGTGAAATGTTCATACAGTGAAGAGACTTCTCTTCTCTGGGGTTGATGGTTGTAGACGTCTGTCCTCTGTCTGGGGGTCCTGGATCTTTTCTATTCCTGCTCCCAGCAGCTCATTTTTCAGCAAAGCAGAGTAGGCCAGCCCATCCGCTACATGCACAAAAATATTTATACACGAGTACAAAAGTACAATCCTAGGTGTACACAGTTAATTATTAGGCTGTCCTAAATAACTTTTATAAACTGTGTTTACCTTTGATATTATCAGAAGAGGCATCCTTTGTTTTTCTGTTCTGAGTTGGCGACTTCTCATTTTCCTAAAAATCACAAAAATATTGTCATTAATTAGAGATACAAAATGTCTACAGACAGAACATTCATACAGTACTCAACCTTACCCAAACAAAATGTAACATCAAGAATTTTGTATAGTCAACACTACTTTTCTTGTTTTTGTAAACACACTCAAAACAAATTTATCCACAAAATGTTCATACATTGATCCTGTGGAAGTTGATGTTCCAGTTTGCCCCCGCTCTGGTGGGAATGAACCTGTCTCCAAGTTTACTGGGTGAGGATAACGGGGAGCTCGTGGGTGTCCGACAATGCAAACTCTGTGTCAGTTTTGAAAAATAAACAGATTATCTTCAAGTTCATTTTATAATGAATTAATGAAAGTTTGGTCAGTTTATTGATCGTCTCATATATGATATAACTCACTAACACCACAAGTTTAGTGTTGACCAACAATATTTATATTATTAAGGAACAAAGGAAAACAACTGACAGTGGAAAGCAGAAATGAAAGAAACGGCTCACAGCAGGGTTCAAGTTGTCGTTTTGAATGTTGATTTGGCGGAGGAGGCGATGTTCGTACTCTGGATCCATCCTAAGCTGAAATCCTGATCCCACAACCACTGGCTGGGAGGTCGGAGACTGACCAACACAAAAATTATTTCATCAGTTCAACCGGAATACTACTTTGATCGTCTGATTTGGTGCTTGTATCATAATGCAGCGTTAGAAAGTTAGCCAAAAGATTATGTAACTAGGTTAGCAGCCTGAAAACACAGATTTAAACCTGCAAAACCACAAAGTCAAGAATTATGATTATGTTTGCCTTTTAAAAAAAATGTCTCAGCAGTTCATCCACTAATCCTGTCTCGTAAAATGTCCCGATTATTTAGGTTATTAACTAAACAATCATTAAAGCAGGGCATTTATCCCATGTAATCTTAAACTCTTCAACAAATGCAATTCACGATTTGAAGGAAAAACAATTTAACTAGCAGCAGTACTTAACGACTAACTTTCAACCTTTTCAAAGCAACGGATGACATTTTAAAGCACTTTATTCGTAGTTAAATGCATATCATCAATCTTGTTTATAGTCATATTTGTACCAAAAAGGAAAGATAGGTAATGATAGCGTTAGCTAATTTAGCTAGTGGCTAATTTAGTCATATTTGCAGTAGACAACATACATACAACAGCGAGCCACTCCGTGGATATGACGGGACAAACGCCAGGAACAACAGGAACAACAATTCGCGAAATTCTGAGCTGAAATGAAGCGATATAATGTAAAGTTATCCCTCTCAGATGGACAGTAATTCAGGTTAGCTGAGGTGAAAAAAGCATTGCATTGTGGGATTTTTGTCACTCCTGTGACGTGCGCCTCTCAAATCAAAACACGGAAATGCTACAGTGGATGACAGAGTTCGGGTCTTTAAGCGAACGACTGACCAGCGATTAAACATGGTGTTGTTTGAGGCTCAGGTCGCCCATTTTCACAATAGTGTATCCTAAACGGCTATTTCCCACGTACCATAAACTTATATCTAACAGTAAAGGTCTTCACACAGATAGATGATCTATCTATCTCAAATAGCTACTGTTTGAAACACATCTAATGTAACGAGATCAAACTGGAAAAACTGCTAAACCCAAGTATAAGTGAATACACTGCACCTCTTTGTGTATCAACATGGGTGAGTTACTTGCCATGTCTAATTATCAAACATAGAGGGCGTACTGGTTCTATGTTCAAATGTGTGGTTCAAGCCCTCCAGACTCAGCAGAAGGTAGAAGTGCAGTGTGCTGGAGCCTATACTATATATACACTGGTCGAAGAAAAAATTAGACCTAAAAGTATCAATACTACAATGTGAAAACACTCTGTTACAAGTAAAATATTACACAGTGATAATCTACATCTGCAAAGTAAGGTACAATATTTTAGTCTAAAATGTAGTGGAGTATAGGTATAAAGTAGATAAAAATAAAAAATGCAAGTAGAGTAAGGAGGAGAACTTCAAAATTGCTCCATGCAGTACTTGAGTAAACATACTTATATTTCACTTGGTCCTTCAACTCTTACCTGCAGTGTGAAAAACACACATCGCGCTTATACTACAATTTAAACATGAGCTTTGAAAAGTGTGGATGTGAATTCAGGACATTAGTAACAACAACAGCGCATAATGTTAGATAAACTTTTTTGATTCAATACAGGAGCTTTTGTTAACTGTAGTTAACAAAAGCAATAATGATTCAGTGCCCGAATGAGGTTCTCTTTCCTCTTTGTCAGGTCATATTTCACACATTGTCAAGTGCACAACATGTTTCCTGTAGCTTGTTGTGTGATGACTTGCTCAAGGATGCTTCAGTAAGGTGGGTGCCTCCTGTCTGTGGGATTAAAGACTCCGCTGAACAGTTGTAGGCTCGTTATTTGTCCAAAATCCCAGTAAAACAGAGAACAGTGAAATAACAACTGTTCTGCCAGGATGTGATGAAATATTTGATAATCTAATCAGGTGTGAAGCCTGGTTTAGGTTCATGACAGTTCAGATGTATTTTAAGACCTGATGGCCTCCTATTTTAGATTATACTGCAGCAGGATTAGAAATTCATGATGTGCGTGTTTGTCTCTGTAGTTATTGTGTTTTGAGTTTATTGACATGTTTTGTCCTCATCTAAAAACACAGCTGAATGTACTGTTTTGTCACCACTCTGCTCTATACAATAATGTAGTCTCTGAATTGCACTGCTAATGAGCGTGTAGCTGTAACAAAAGACCGAGTGCCGTGCCTTTAATGCTGGCAAGTGTGGTGATAATAATCACACACTGAGTGCATAGAGGGCCCCATGTGAACTTCAATGTGTGCTTTCTGATGAGTGAGCCAATAGAAATTTACCACATCAGACACACAACATAACTCTAGTGTAAAGAAAGCACCCCCCCCCTTCTGTCTGTCTGTCTGTCTGTCTGTCTCTCGCACAGACACACCCACACAACACTGGCGCCAACGACCAAATCCCCCCTTCATCCCCCACCCCCCAACTGACCTCTAATTATGTCATGCGAAAAAGCTGTGTCCCATTGAAAAGCTCTCTTAATCAAACCCAATTAATTCCGCTATTTTCCCTTATTGTCCTTTGCAAGGAACGCGTCTTTCCAATAAGACTGTTAACTCCAGCCGTGGCCTTTTCAGGTCTGCCGGGGTGCAGGAGCAAAATAATAGACTGCACAATTAATCAATTAGTCATTAGGGACTCAGATGTACTTAATGAACACAATAACTGTGCAGCAGAGGTGAGTTTTAGGGTTCTTCTTCTTATTTGCATTTAAGTCAACAAGGCTGACATCTTCATTTCTATGACCTTTACGGTTAGAGCACAGAGGATAACATGAAAATGTGCAAATGCTAGACTGATCATCTTTATCATTTTCCTGATTTTATTCTTGCTACAATTACCAGACTACCTGTAACGTCTTCACTTATTTGCATTCATGTTGTTTCATGTTACTGAATGTTGACCATTAGATGACACAGGATTTGAATACGAGTGTGATAGTAGAGTTTTCTTCTTTCTTTCTTTCTTCTTTTTGCACAGTTGATATCCCGTCATTTCAGTGTGTCGACCTAATAAGTGACTATTCAAACTGAGAGGCTATGCAAGGCGTATGTTAATGCTGTGATATACGTGTATGTTCTGCTGAAATTTGTTTTTCGTGTTTGTTTTTCCACCAAAGTTTTTCCAACAGTCATGCCACATACCATGGGACACAGTCAAACCGGCAGGAATATTTAAGCAGATAGTTGTTGCATGTAGAATATTTATATGTGTCCACAAGTCATGCTTTAAGCTAAAGTCTGAGTACAAATCAATGCCTCAAGTCCAAGTCTCAAGTCTCCATTTCTTCCATGTGTTTGTTCGCTCTACCTGTTTGCAAATGAATGCCTTATGAAACAGGCTTTTATTGGTTATGTTTCAACGGGAGTCACTTCTTCGATGTGTGAAGAGGCAGATTGATGTTCAGATTTATTTCTTATACTACCAGGTCAGGAGGATTAAAGGCTCTGCTCCTGTGTTTTAACCACCACGAGACTCAGGATTTTGGCCATCTTGTGATTTATTGTTCAACGTCAAGCAGTAGATGGACAGATTGATTTTCTGTAGGATCCAGATGTCCAGATTAGATTTGGCTTTGGATGAGCACATATGTAAAATGCTGTTACAGTCACCAGGAACACTGCGATGAAACAACATCAACTTCATGTGTTTGTGTTCGTGGACAGTTGTACTAATTATGATTGCCTTTCCGTCTGTACTTTTAGCTCCCCCTGTCTGTTCATTAGTTTTATAAAACAGGTACATTCTTTGAGAAGATCAGGGACATCCACTGACAAGATGGAGAGTAACTTACAAAAAGAGGAGCTAAAATCTTATTTGGTTCACATTTGGAAAAAAAAAAAAAGATTTTACAAAGAGAAATACTCTTCCGGAAAGTTTTTTTCATGTTTTCATGTTGCCGCTGCTCTTTTTCCCATGGTTTTCTTTGTGCCACTCACTCCGGCTAAACGCATGCTTACCCTGGCCCCTGGCTGTGGCTACAGCCCCGGCCCGGCCCCAGCTGAGCAGTGCCAATCTGTTCACCAGTTAGTAGGTGTCTGTTCAGGCCCGGCTCGGGCCTGGACCAGCCCGGGTGCTAATCCTCAGTCTGTCAGAGGACCCCGCTCTGAACTCATCCTGCAACACAGGAAAACGCTCTAATTGGGGGATTTTCTACATCATTAACTCTGATGAGCAGCACCCCCATCCCCCCTCCACCCTTACTCCCTCCTTCTCTCCCTCTCTCACTCCCACACTTTTCTCCTGCTTAATCTCTTTCTCAATGTTTCTCTTTTTCCTTTCTCCCACTCAGACTTCCTCACATTCTCCATCTCTCCTTTCATCCTTTCTTGTCTACAGATTTTTTTCCTTTTTCATTGTTTTACCGTAATATTTGTCCAGCTCCTTGGGAACATCGTGAGATGTGATCTGAAAAAGAAACTTAAAATTCCTCAAGTTTTAGATCTGCACTTATTATGATTTCTTAAGAGTAAAAAGTCATTTGTGTGATCCCTGAGATTTTGACCTTAAATATGGATTTTGTTTGTCACCTGATTCATAACTGCTTTTCACTTTTAGTCCATACCAACATCTAGCCCCTCTAGTTTGTGCTTCCCATGTGTTACTATTACATTTACAGAGCCAAGAAACAGAAATACCTTTGCAAACTCCGGTGGCTCACTTAGCAAAACTTATTACTACTTTGGAGAAAGTAAGACTCCTCAAAACATCTGGATGAAAAATATTCTGTCCTCTCCTCAACTAACCTTCCCAAATGTCCTTTACCCTTTTTGGTAAACAGACAAAAAAACAATGGCAGACTGTTTTATATAAAAATAGAAAATGCAGGAAAAATTTGAATAAAAATTCATATAATTCATTTTTATTTTTTATCAAAGGTTTTTTTTTGGTTCTAGTACAAATTGAACAAGAACATCTGTCACCTCAGGCTTCTGTCTTTTATAGGAAAGAGGCACAGCTTCTGAAACAGGTTGAAGATATTTTTGATTGAGCAACAGTCAGTTAAAAGTCTGAGGATCCTGGAAATGTCCTCAGAGCAGCAGTCAATCGTGCAAATGACCTTTGGGGTTCATGAAGCATCAACAAGTATTTCTTTTTCTAAAAATTTAATGTTATGCCTGTGACTGGAATGTAAAGGTACCAACACACCACTGGAGTGTAATGCAGTGTCCAGTTACTTCTGTTACGTCCACTGGCCTACCCATATGGCCCTCATAGTGAGGTTTACCCAGGCCTCCATCTGTCCAAGGAAGTGCTTCACACACTGAGGAGACCAGCTAGCACAGTGGCACTGGTCCCTCTTTGAACATGTGTTGCAGCGGCTGAGCTTGCCGGCCTGCTTGCCTGCCTGGGGGCAATTAGGGAGCCGGGACCTGTGGTTTTGAGGCCCCCCTGGGAAGCCCTGATTGATTGGAGTCTCATCTTCCTAACAGGCTGGCACCCTGCCACCAAACTGTGGAACAGCAGAGAGGATTGGGAGGGGGAGCTCTTATATGACAGAGAGAGACAGGGCACAAGTGTTAGAGGAAAAGAAAGAAAAATGTCTCTGCCCTTGTATGTCAGATGATACAGATTATACTGTAGTAACCTGGGGTTGCTCTTTAGACTCACTGAAGTAAAAAAAAAAAAGAAAAAGAAAAAGCCAGTGACTGTGTGGGAATGAGTGCACAGGTCAGCATGAAAGCACAGCAGGGAGAAAAGTGCAGATAAATATCCTATCAAACTATATTTATTTTCAGTTGATCTTCATTCTCTTCACTCCAGAATATGGACACTGAGACAATAACAAAAAGAAACAAAACCATGATAGCATTAGGACAAATACATCTAGGACATGTAATAAACAAAACAACCATACAAATAAAATGTCCTGTACATTTTCACATAAAAAAAAAAAAAAACTAAAACTGTCAAACCTCTAGTGCATTTTTGTTCATTATCTAAGCTTTGGCTTGTTCTTGGACGTTTTATGTAGCAATCTATAGAAGCTCTTAATGTGGAAGATAATCCTCATTACCTCTACAGTGTGAGGTCCTGGCATCCAACAGGGAGTCTAAACACCACTAAACGACAACATTTAAAAAAAAAATAAAACTACATGAGAACAAATGAGATGAGCAGCCGATGAAAAACTGTTTTTTCCCCTCTCTGAGCAGTTCAGCAATGGATTTTAAAATAAACCAGAAATTAACTTAATATTGTTGTTCTTTCTGCTGTTGTAGCTGTAGGCTGTGTGAATGTATTATGACAAACTCTCAGCGCTTTTCAACTTTTACATCATATTAAAGTGAAATATCATAAGCATGCAATGGAAAGCTAAGGGGTAAAAAAAATAAGTCTCATTTTTTAAAAAAACAACGTGAAAGATGGCCCCTCTTGCATGTATAAAAAGGAGTCTGAAATTGCACTTTATAATGAAGGGTTTTATCTCCCCCTTGTTCCATAATAGCAATAAAAAAGTTGGGGTTATCATATAGCTTGCCTATACATATTCAGTTATGTGAGATGGCTCCAGATGCTGTTGCTAAAATGCTTCCGTACCAAAGATCTTCTCTACCTTTAAGACAATTAGAGCTTGACTGTATAACAGATGGTAAAAGACCTCAATATCGTGTCACTAATGACCATAGCACTCCATGTTTCTCCTCCTTTGACTGAGAAAGACAAAAAACAAAAACAAAAACTTCCATCACAAAATGGTTACAAGGGCCCATTTAGTGCAGCCGGGACCCCCCCACCCCCCACCCCCTTCAGTTTCAGACAAAGAGGATACACTTGGATCAATTGTGCCGAACAAAGACTAAACTATGTGGGGTGATGCATCACACAGGGCTCTTTCTGTTGCCCTGCACGTACACGCAGCCACCCAACACTGAGCTGCCAACAGGTTTTCTCCTCCAGCAGCCACTCAAGCAAAAAGAAGGTTACTCCACTCACTAGTCCAGGGGTGGCCAAAATTTTCCTTTGGGGGGCCAGAACTGAAACTTGATGGTGGGTCACTGGCCAAAAGGGAACAACTACTGTGTTATACTGTCAAAATGAAAAATGGTACTGAGACCCTAAGTTCCCTTAACTGACTGACCCTCTGCGCAGAGTATCACTCACAGTATGCCTGCCATGCTCAAATTATAAAAATTAATAATTAGGGGAAAAGAGCATTTTACCTCACAAACAACATACACAACAGCTTTCTTTCTTTTTTTAATACTTCCTGCCCTGCGTGCTCATTTCTTTCCTTCCTTCTTTAAAGCATCTCAGCACAACACAGAAACAGGTTATAATTGTGTGTTTTTGGTATATTCTCAGCCCTCATCCACTTAGAAGGTGCCATCAGATCTCTGACTCTAATACATTTTCTCACCACACAATCATATATTTCACAGTTTGTTTCCTCTATCTGTATGTGGAACACCTCAGCAGTAGGCTGTCATCTTTCTTCAGTCATACCAGGGTGTCGAAGCTATGGGCCCAAATATCTAAACTGGGGAGCCAGTAAGTAGTAACATAAACTATGCTATAATTGAGAGATTAGCTGAAAACCAGTTACACATCTTTTACGAATAAACAGATTAGTGAGATGTGCATTATGTGCTGTTATGAATCTTCACATTAAACTGAGACTGGACTTTCATTCACAAAGTACTCAGAGACTCTGCTGACCCATGAAAATGCGACAATTGGATTAATTAGGAAAAACACAAACTTAGTGAAAAACTGGGAAAAGTAAAGAATGAACAGCTGAATGTCAGATATTTTGTCCAACTCAGTTCTTGATGGCTGACAGAAATAGTAGAAACTAGATGAGAACAGTAAAAATAGTCCCCATATTTTTTTCAAGTTAGCATGTCTTAATTCCCTGTTCACAAGCTGCTGTTTTCTGACATGAGCTGACACAAGGGTTGTATGAGCAGGCATTAAAGGGATGCTTGCCTTGTTATAAGAAGTGGTTGATGAGGAAAAATTTATTTTCCCCTTGGAATGCAAGTTGTGATCAGAGCAATGGACACCAAGAAGTCATTTACTTCTACGGCACCAAAGGCAACTTTAAACGCTTAGAGATTCGTGGGACAACAGATGTCTGGTAATTGGTTGTTATAAAATTAAGAATTGAACAAGACTTTAGAGTTCACTTGTCTGATTCATGTCCTTGAGCTGAGGAAAATTAAAAACAAAAAAAAAAAAAATGAAAAGAAAGTTCAAAGAAAGTCCTAAAGTCCTCAGCTTTCGTAGTTCAAAATCCATTTCCTTTCCACTGTGTGTAACAAACAAGTCCTTTTACTCAATATCTGTTACCCTGAATCCCAAGAAACAGCTTCAGCATCTCCCTTTCCCAATGTCATTCACATGGGCTGCCAGGTTTGTTAGTCACATCGGTTGCCAGGTCTTGTCCATAGACTGGATGTGTTCCTTGGCTTTCATTCTGAGTGCTGCGATACTAGAGCTGCGCTGATCCACGTCCTCCAGTGGGTATTTATCAGGGTATGGTGCTGAACACTGATAGGGAGGAGGAGGGGCCATACTCTGCATTCCCTGGCCCATGGACGGATGAGGGTGAGAGTGAGGGTGAGGATGAGAATGAGGATGAGGAGTGGAGTTGAGGAAGCTGTGGCTGGGGTAGCTGGGCTGGAGTCCTTGTGCTGGACCCATGAAGCCCGGGATGCTGTGGACCGGTGTAGCACTGGACAAGGGAGAGGACAGCCAGGGGTCCAAGGGGAGGGAGTTGGTCATCGGACCCATACTGGTGTGAACTGGTGCTGGGCGGTTGAAGGACAGCATAGGTGAGTCGTGGAGCTTCATGGTGCTGGCATCCATTTTTTCCTGTCGACGCCATTTAGCTCTGCGGTTCTGGAACCAGACCTGGCACACAAAAGCATGAAAAGAGAGAAACAAAACAAACTTTCTAATGAATTTGCAGTTGATGATCAGTGGGCAGATGTTACTCTCCTCATCTTGGGATCATTTTTGTACACGCACAAAGACTGGTGGAGATCTTTTTTAGATTTCAAGAATAACCAAGACTCTTTGGTGACTGCGACACGCTTCTTTCTCACCGAAGACTGAATTTCTCACTTCCATATGCACAACTTAATTTAGATTTCACTTGTATTTTTTTTATATTATGCCATGTCTTAAGATGTCTTAATTATCAGTATTAATGATCACACGTCTGATGTCAGAGGGTCTCTGTGATGTTGACTGTTATAATCGTGGTTTGACAGACTTGTGCATCCTCCTACCTGAACTCGGACCTCGGGGAGGTTCACCTTCATGGCCAGCTCCTCACGGCTGTACACATCAGGGTAGTGGGACTTCTCAAAGGCACGCTCCAGCTCATGCAGCTGGTAGGTGGTGAAGGTGGTGCGGTTGCGCCTGTGCTTCTTCTTGGGCTGGTCATCCTTGCATGGCTCTGGAGACTTGCCTTCATCGCTCTCTATGCTCTTCCTCAGCTCACTCAGTTCCTCATCACATTTGCTTGTGAATAATCCAGTATCTGTTCAGCACATAAGAAAAATGAATCAGGAGTGTATATCTTATTTATGCTGTCATTGTGTTTTATTTGTAATTTTGTTACAAGTATGGATTCAAATCTAGAAGAAAGACAAAAGCAGAAGGGTAAGTTGAAATGGAGAATGTAATGCCCACTTTCCAGTAGAGCAGACATTAGTTTGACACATGTAACAATAGGCTACTGTAGGTCAGTGAAGCAAGCAATCCCTTGAACTGAATGAAGCTCAAAAACATTCCTAATCGGATTTAGAAAAGTTGTTTCCAGTGTTTATCTTCTCCAAAGGTAAACCGTCCTCAAAAAGCTGTTGGGAAACAAGAGTATTCCCTTTGTTTTTATGACTGAATTATAAATTACACTGTTGGTCCCACTGCATCACATACATTATTTAACAGTAGGCCTAAGCATTATTGACAGTAGATCATTCCCACATTATGATTACGATTATGATTCATGTACTGTCACCATTCACTTTCACAGAGAAATACAGAAAACACAACACACTGGAAATGACTGTTTATCACAGTAAAGAGAAGACTGCTAGTTGAATTAGTCTAAGCAGCAAGTAATTAAATTAAACAAGATAAAAAGACGATAAGCCAGCAATCAGATCAGTCACTCTCGTGAAGCAGCTTCTCCAGAAAAGTCATGTCTGACTGGATCAGACCTGACTCAGGTACTGTACTACTACAGGTACTGTACATCATTCAGGTTATGTTGGATAAGATGTGACCCTCTGAAAGTAGGTTAAATCAACTTTTAAATACTTTCATGGCTTGAAGTATTAGAATTCGCAATGTATTTTGTGTAAGAAGTGTAAATTTGGGATTTAATTGGTCCTGATTTGGCCCACAGATAGTAATGAAGTAATTCAGAATTTGTCTTGAATTAATGAAGAAGTGCATGGAGTTAGAAAATACACATAAAAAAACTGTCTCGTTTGTCAGTATGATCAAAATGAACTTTATGAATTAAACCCGTAGTGTAAGACTTTTACATAAAATGTTACATTCCTGGGCAAACGAGTTCACACTGGTACTCAGGTTCTAGTGTGTTTCATGTCTACCAGCTGATTTGATTTGACTGCCTGATTTTGCCAGAGGTGGAGGGAGGGGGCAACAGTAGAAATGGAGTAGGCCACAACAAACAGAAGTATGGCCGTGTCTATGTCATCATAAGGTTCCTTACTTTGACTGATCCCTTTTGCATTGCTTTCACATCATTGACTTTACATTTTTATGTCAAATGAATGTTTTGTTAAGTCAAGAATGAACCGTAATTTTCCCGGTTGTCTCAGCATCATTGTTCGGTACATGTTGACTGTTCACCTGTCAGTGCTTCAGTGTCACAAGTGATCCAAATGTAAATGTGAGCATGTTTCTGTGACTGAGACGTGTTGATGGAGACAAAGGAGGAGGTCACTGTGGTCTTTCAGCTGACAAACGGGAGCAGAGGCAAAAGCAAAGCAGGATTTTTAGGGGTTCATTTATCCACCTCTCATTAAGCAGCTCTGACAAAGGCAGAGGTCAGGTCTGGTTCAGTGACCAGCTCTTGGCCTGTCAGACCATCACAGCCACTGGTCTGAAGACTGCCTACTGTTTATCAGGCAGCAGAACATCTCAGCACGGGGGGGGCAGTGAAGGGTGGTGGTGGTGGGGAGGGTACTGACACCAAACACAGAAAAGTTGTTCATTGAGGAGGAACTGGGCTGACTCCACAGAATAGGATAATTACATACAAAAGAATGATGTCACTGATGTTGGTGTATGTTAATCAAGAGAAACAAATGTCCTACTGGATTCAGCACCTGAATTCTAATCACTTCTCATAAGTTTTTGGAGACCTATCCATCTCCAGTTTATATGTGCCATAAAACCACCAACCACCTGCCAGATCCTGCACGTGAAAATAGCTCCAGATTAAAAGCGATGAATCTGACTATGAGACAGAACGATGATAATAACACCCGAATGAACTACAGTACAATCTAATCTGCACTGAAGAGAAGATTAGGGGAATTCCACAAGGGGATGGGATTGGGTTTGGGGACATAAAGCCCCCACACCATCTTGTCCTGTGATCTATCTCTCAGTCTCAGCCCACACAGTTAAGGCAACAGGCTCTACGCGACAGTGTGTTATACACTGATTGTGAATCTAAATGTAAGTGGTTTTAAATGGATTCAAAATGCACTTAAATGCTGCAACAACACATACAGTCCAATGGCAGTGAAACGGCCTCATTTAAATCGATTTCGATTTTTAATTGTAATTGTTTGCTGAACACTGGTTCAAACAAAAATCAATAATTGTCCACAGAGTCCAGACTGCTATCATAAGCACAGAAGAATAGGACTGATTTTAGGATAATTGAATGATTGATGTGACATTAAAACAAAATCACACTCTATTGTTTGGTTAATTAAATTTTTCTACAGTGGAGATTTGCCAGCATGCAAAAATCTATTATATTAATATATTTATTTATAAATGTTTTGTGGATGTTTTTGTTTTACAGCTACCTCTTTGTGTGACCTCTTTTTAAATGGTCATTTGAGTTTTAGAAGTAGTTATGTATTCTCTTTGCTATGCTTCTTTAAACGGGTCAAGCTCTGCAGTATAAACTCTTATTTATTGAAGTTCTCCATAAGATCATAACTTCATTCTGACTCTGGAGTAAGTTTTATATGGAACATTTGGACCATGAAAGACTGAATCAGTGTTAGTGGACTGATAGCTTTATTTTCAGCAGTCATTTAAAATTTATCATGTTTGCTCAGGGGCATCAATATTCTACCTTTAGTGCAGCAAAACAACTTCTTTCTTATTTAATTCAAATCTCTGAAACACTGAATTGAGCCCTTATACTTATCCAGCCCTCCAAGACCAGATGTGTTGCTATCAAATCAATATCCTTGGCCATCTCTTGTGTTGTGAGGCAAAAAAAAAATCTGATGATTTACAGGCTTAAACTCCTAAGCAACTCTGCACTGACCAAGGAACTCAGCCACAATAAAACTGATACATGGTGGTGTGAAACTAAGTGCTTTGCCAGAATGGAGACCAGCATCAGCACATTGACTCACCATGGTACTGCTGCTGCTGGTGCTGCTCTGTGCTGCCGTTTCTCAGAGAGGAAAGGTGGCCGCTGTAGGTCGGATGTGACAAGGGCTCCTGCTGCTTCACAGGTTCTGCCAGGCCATCTATGTCCACTTTATGGGGTCGTGGGACCCCAGCAGGGCTGAGCAGGGGGTCCTGGTCTTTACTGAAACCTAGAATTACATCAATGCTGTGGACGCGGCCCCCTGCAGCAATGCCCCCACCTTTCCCCATTTCGTGGAAGTTGCTGGGTGAGAGGCAGCTGTCGTCCACCATGCTCATCGTATCCAGTGATAAATGCATTCGAGCGTCTGGGCACTGCAGTCAGAAGAAAGGGGTTTACAGTAATTGAGGCACTCAAGGTACAGTAGTGAGTCAGAGATCACCTGATTACCTTTGATGACTCTCTATCCTCTCTCCATCCATCTAAACATGCTTATCCTCTGGGGTTGAGAGTCAGTTTGACTCTGAGAGGCGCAGCACATACTTAAGGACATGCTGATGGACGCTCACAAGTTATTTCTTAATCCATAAATTTGACTTTTTGGTATGAATTATCAGCACTCATGCCCCTATGATTCACTGCAAAATGTTTAGTTTACAACATTTCTCACAAAAAAACTCCAAAAAACATATTTAATACTGTATGCACTGTCTGAAAGCCTAATTAGAAAAGACTTTATAACACATATCTTATCATTCGACTGATAATGTTGTCTCACAGTTAGCACGGACTGAAACTCTGGCAAGGATCCAAATCTTGTTTGTTTCTAGGAACTACAAGCGTGAGGTTTGCAGTTGCTGTCTGATTCTGATCGGTAATTCATTCATAGGTTAATCTTTGGATAAAGTAATACATGATAGTAGAGTACAAATACGGTCTGCGTGCAACAAATGTGGTAAAAGAGAATGCAGATGCAAAATAGGCCAAATCTGGGACATCCAACACATCAAGTCGATGTTATTTAACACAATAAAGAAGGAAGAAATAAATAAAGTAAGTAAGTAAATTTACTGGATTGGAATTGGTGTCTATGGGTGATTCTTTATTCTTTTATGTATCGTCTGTGCTCTGCTATGCTATAAAAATAAGTCCACGCAGCGACAGATGAGCAAAAGAGCAGATTTCAGGTGTTCACAAGTCAAGTAGCAGGAGCGTGTGGAGTTGATAAAACTTAAAAGTTTCAATAGCACCAGTGTTTGTTTGTTCAGTGCATCCCAAGAACACCTATCTCCACTATCAGGCACTATGCAAAACAAGTAAAGCTGAAGTTCAGCGTTAGTGTAAAGTGTGACAGCCATGAAATAAGACAGGAGTACAGCTTACCTTTAGGAAGTAAATATGTTGAACTGTTAAAGTTTCTGATGCCAACACTCCACCTGTTCCTCTCAGCAGCTCACCATCTAACTTCACCCTTCCCAGATCCGCAATGTGCACCACTCGCAGTCACTCGACCAGCTTTGCTCAGCTTGCATCTCTTTCTAATCTCTCATCTCTCCTCTACGTAGAGACACTCCAGTGAAGTGCATGTGAAAAAAAAACCCAAAACACCCAGCATAAAGAATATTTAACAAGTGAGCTCAGACAGCATGCACTCCAGCTCAGAGAGCTCAGAAAGGAGTGTGGAAGAGGAGAAGGACAGAGAGGGCGAGATGGCTAAAGCAGAGGGGTGTCCGAGGTGAAACGAGGGGATTAGGAGAGGGTTATTAATTGGAATCCTTCCCCTTTAAGAGTGATTGGCAGCTGTGTTTTCTGCTCAAGCAATTGTTTTAAATGTCATTTCCATTCACCCCCACAGGAGGAGGCCCAGGCTAATGAAGCCTAGACAAGACTTTCTTTGATAAATTTATTGTTTTATAGACAAAAGACCCACTGAAGGTTTTCACTGGGCTCACTGAGCCTCTCCATTATGTGGAAGTACATGAAAAAAGGACACTTTGAAAGGATGACACGTGACGCTCAAACTGCTATCAGCATAAGGGTCATCTTCAAGTTGATACAGATTAGTTTATAATTATTAATTCATAATATTTTCATATCCCACCAAAATGATAATAATTATTTTATTTGTCCAAACTGTAAAGTAGGTTTGTCTTAAACATTTTATTTTCTATAACATTCTCACATGTGGTTAGTTCAATTGCTGTCCAATCTGACATCCCAGCTGAAGAGCGTTATTATCATATTGCTATTTATATTTTACTAACTGTAGTAGACTTAAAAAAAACAGCTACTTATTTTTGCAAGAAAAAAAACCTTCAGAATTTGAAAACCTCGTACAAAAACAACCCAAAAAAACTTGGGTTGTAAAGTTATTAGCCCCTTTAAACAAATTTCAGGAAATTGGAATAATAATTACTTCAAGACAGGATAAATACTGCTTACATTTACTCAAAGCACTTTCATTAGTTGATTGAGAGGAAAATGTGCTTTGACAACTACAATGCAGTGAGGTCAGCTTGATATTGTTATAGCTATAATGGCTCTGAAGCATTGCAGTAACACTATTTGGACGACAGAACTCTAGTTCAGTCATATAGGCCTAAAGACAGCACACCGTGTGGGTTCAGTGTTTAGCTACAGGGAGCTCCACCCTCAGAAAAACTATTTTAAAAAAAGAAGGAACAACTGAATTAATACATGATAGTGTGTAAGAAATGTCTCGATTTTACTGATTGATTTTATTTAAGTTTTTATGTTCTGAATGAACCTTCAGTATATTGGTGTCACATGACACTGTTGGACCATCACTGGCCTGGTAGTGGAAAAGGTGACACAGTTGGACACATTCAGGTTGTTGGCTGAATGCCAGTCAATGAAAATTCGGCAAGACTACAAAAAATTGTACCTTAAAACTCTCCTTATGAAGGTTTTTCAAAACAGGCTTTCTAATTTGGATTTGGATTTAAAGCTGCTTTTTTGATAATAACATGAAGCTATGATGGTTAAACATAAGCACACTCCTCAAAGTTGCTTCATGTTTAATTGATTTAATTGACTGTGAACAAAATGAATAAAACAAAGTTGTAGCTGGCTCATGATCATTGTGTCAGTTTCTAGATCTTCCATTACCTGCAGACCGCTTTAAATCGATGGTTCAAGGTTGACCCCGGCTTAGTGTCACTGAACTCACCAAGGAGTCTAAAGACGCTAAAGAGATTTCCTGTGACCTCAAACATTTCTAAAGCTAATATATAAAGCTAAAGTTAGAAAAACATTGATTTTCAAACAGAGAGCAGATTGAGTTTCAGTCTTTACAACAGGGAGGAAGCACACAACAGGGAGAAAATAATAATAAAGTGAGTTCTTCAGGTCAGACAATCCATGATTTAGTCATCCTTTTCATGTACAGCACATGCCTAATTTATTTACATTACTACATCACAGCTTAGATACCTGAGCTAAAAAGACTGAGAGGACATTTGTTTGTGTACCAGTACTCTGTCAGCTTAAAACAACTGAAATATGATGTTCTAACCCTAGTTTGTGTCTTCTAATTAACATATTGTAATTTATTTGTCATATTCAAGAGATTTATTTGTTCATGGTAGTTTGACACATAAAGATGCCCCAAAGTACTTTTGGAATCAGCATCTAACCACACATCACCCTGACTAGAAATGGCAGCATCACCCAAAGACAACCAAAAGGTAGTGCTATGAAAATGTACATGTAGGATTTGAGATAGGACATCATTGTGACATATTAGAAAATTTCAAGTACACTTCCAGAAACCATTTCAGGCGGTGTGAGGTATTTCTTGGACGTGGAGATAAAAACAACCTTCAGTTTTCTGTAATTAAAGGAAGTAGCCTGGTGTCTTGCTCATACAGGCAAGAAAATTGATAATTCTGATCTTTTTTTCCTCTAATGTCTGTCAATAGATATATATATTGCCAATGAAGTGCTGCAGTGATTGCTGAATGCTTTTTTCTCTTCAATACCACTGCCCTGTCAGTAGGGCAGTCTGTCATGCTGTGGAGCCAAATTGTTGCTCACATCTGCAAGCTTCATTTTTTTCATTTTTATAATTAATTAATATACTGCTCTGCACCTTAGTTACTTCAGTACAGTCACTGTTACTTTAATACAGTTCTATGCTCCTGTCATGATCCACTTGCTCACTGTTTGCACTGCTTACTTGAACTACTTCCACACTTGTACTACCTCACAGAACCATATTTTATTCTACTCGTTTTATGTTTTATGTATGCACCAGTCACTGGTGACAAGACAAATTCCTAGCAATGTGAAACCTCTTCACTTAGATGGCAATAAATACAATTCTGATGATTCTGATTCTGATTCTGATATGGGTACCATCCACCTATCCATCCATCCATCCATTTTCTATACTGCTTATCCGTCAGGGTTGCAGGGGAGCAGGAGCCTATCCCAGCTGACTACGGGAGAGGCGTGGTACACAGGTACCATACGTATCAGGATTATTTCTTCCTGGCTGAATGGTGCTGAGTACTGAGTCCATATACAGTATAACAACCATTTCTGAGTGAAGGCAGACAGTGGTGCATATCAAATTGAAGGGGTGATGACCTGTGACTCCAACAGAGAAAGGAAACACATATCATAATTTCAATTTCAATTTGGATTTTCATTCTAATAATATACAACTGCATATCCAGCACAATTACAACATAATTTTGCTTCAACAAGTCTTCAACGTCAACAAATCAGCCAGCTCACAAAACTGATTCTCACTGCCAGCAGGCAATGATAGTCCAGGGTGCTCATTTATCCCCTCATGATTTTGTTAATACATTTTTGCCCTTCCCCTGTTTCTCTGATATCCAAATGTAAATTGGTTAAGAAGGAGCAGTGTAGTTATCAAGCTGCTTAGTTTTATCAGATGACAATGTAAGACCCTCTGATCCTATTAGAGGTAAAAGCAGCTAACGTGTAAATGCGGTGTGTCAGCTTACTGACGGCAGTGGAGAGAACCAGGGATGAGAGAGGAAGGAAGAAAGAGGGAAAGGGGGAAGGGAAGGGGCAGAAGGGGGGAGAGAGAGATGAGAGAGGGAGGGAGAAATAGGGAAAGGGGGAAAGAAAAGGGAAGAAAGGGGGAGAGAAAGAATGAGGTGCTGGTGTAACAAGGAAGGCGAATTCATGTGATTCTCCATCATGCAAAAGCACACACATGCAGAGAGGCAATGCTCTGCACTAAATGGATGTTAGAACTTCAGGACTCCACAAAACCCTTTACTGACATGGGCAGTTGGGGTGGCGGCTTTCATGTAGTGAATGTTAAATGTTAGTTATTTAATGTTGCTCCAGATACTTTGAGTTAGAGGTCAGCCGATAGTGGATTTTATTTAATCCCTATAATAGTTTTGAGATGGAAAAAAAAATTGACACTGCAGGAAATTGACCATCGTTGACTTAAATGAAAACACAGTTATGTTAGGCTCATACTTACAGCTAGTCTGATTCTAACGACTATGCTTGCTAGCAAAACAGAGACAGCATGCTCTCAACAGGGAAGCAGTTATCTTCAGTCTAATGCATTAATAATGCCATACTAAAACCAACAATCTTATCAAGCTCAAAATTTACAAACAGAACTATCCGTTATAAAATTAACTTTCATCTATATATAAATAAAGCTATCTTCAGGTTCACTTAACATTACACGAATTTGTACATGGAGCCTCAGTGTATGTATGTCCCTGTATGAATAGTGGAACTAACCAAAATATCCTTCCAGCAGAGATAAACTGATTAATCAGTCCACCTAAACGTTCACTATAGGCCACTGGGTGTATATAAAGATAGACAACATGACAAGTAAAAGTGAAGCCAAGATGTTTTCTGCCACTTTAAGTAGTTCTCATGTATATCACACTGATGTACACTACATAGACAAAAGTATTAGGGCTGCTTTTCAGGGGTTGGGCTTCCAGTGAAGGGAAATCTTGATGCTTCAGCGTCATAAGACATTTTGGACAATGCTATGCTTCCAACTTTGTGTCAACAGTTTTTGGGAAGTGCCCCAGTGCACAAAACAAAGTCCATAAAGACATGGTTGGATGAGTTTGGTGTAGAAGAACTTGACCAGCCCACACAGAGCTCTGACCTCAACCCCATCCAACATCTTTGAGATGAACTGGAACAGAGATTGCGAGCCAGGCCTCACCCAACATCAATGGCTGACCTTAAAAATGCAATCCAAGATTTTGTGGAAAGCCTTCCTAAAAGAGTGGAAGCTGTTGAAGTTGCAAAGGGGGACGAACTCCATATTAATGTCTATGTATTTAGAATGTCTTGTCATTAAAGCCCCTGTTGGTTTAATGGTCAGGTGGTTCATTACTTTTGTCTATATAGTATATGTTCAAGTGTTAATTTTTTTGATAAGTTTGGTTTGGTTTAGTTCTTTGATATTATAAAAAAGGAAATAAAACCTCATGATTGACAGCTGACCACTCAGCTGCTGCTGTGCAACTATGAGCCCTGAATAACATCATTTGCACAAGATGGCAGCACACATATCTGGGATATTATGGCTTCACTTGTCTTAGAGGATTTTTAGTGGGAAGTTATCCTTTCGAACCCAGACCAGGCTATCGATCCATGGCTACAGTAAAGCAAGAAACCGTAGAAAACTGCTCCTGTTGGTGAGGGCATGCTTATTTACTGTGCTTAAAATTTAAGGAAGTCGGTCAAACTTCAAACAAACATCAAGGTGCAATTAAGTTAAGGGAGTTAAGAAAGTTAAAAAACAAAATATGTTGGTCATAAAATTCTGTTAGGGCTACAAGTGGTGGAAGAAGAAAGAAAGAAAGAAAGAAAGAAAGGAGAAAAACAAAGCTCTGCTTGGGAAATGTTTATTCCTTTTAGGATTTTTTTTTTCTCCAATCAAAGCTTTTTGTTTGACCACTTTAGGCCTCAAACTGTTCTTTAAAGTGGCACAGAGGTACAGTGGTTAGCACTGTTGCCTCACAGCAAAAGGATTTCAGGTTCAAATCCCGGTCTGGGTCCTTCTGTGTGGAGTGTGCATGTGCCTGCGTGGGTTATTTTACATTTTTTTTTATTGTTTGTTTGCTCTGTAATCCAGCAAACTGGAAATGAAAGAAAAGCGTGACTATAAACTGAAAGTGCAGTCTGTCAGCTTTAATTTGATATTATCCACATTTTAAAATCCAACTGTAATTGAGCGATAGTCTGCTCAGCTGTTTGTTCAGCAGATGTGTTTCATTTCATCATTACTTTATGCAAAAAAGACCTCAGCAAAACGTCTACAGTTAATTCTTGGTGTGATGTTTGCATTTGGAATTTGCATTTTTGTCACTCCAGGAGGCCATCATGAGGCTGGAAAGTCAGAATAAATCTGTAAAATGCAAACAAATGCATAAACAACTCAGACCAAAGAGAATCCAAACAAACTAAGAAAAAAGCACGAAACAGCATTTAAACATAGTAACTGTTTCATATGCAATCTGTTGGAGTTCAAAGTCACTGCACTCAATGTCTGCCTTGTTCTTTTCTCTTTTCAGGAACTGCTGAAGGCAACAGCTGACAGCTCATTGTGTGTCAACCCCTGCATCTGCTCCAGTAGATTAGCTCGTATTAGCAAAGAGCATTAGACCTTCTGACAAAACATGTTTAGAGTGATTAACATATGGGTACCAGGAAAAAAAGCTTTGAAAGCTTTGTCCTGATATTCCTGCTTCTGTGCTACAGCAGCAAGGAAATAACCACTGATACTCAGAAAAAAATCCCTCACTAAATAATGTATAACTCATCTCCATCGAAGACACAAAATCTTTTATTATCATTTTTTGACTCTGTTTTAAATCCATGTGCAGAAAATTGCTGCTCATCCAATTAGAGAGCTTCTGGGAAACATAGCAGATTGAACAAATCGTGGAGGACCCTTGCTTGCGCTGTACAAGGTCAAGAGACAGGGGATCAAGCCTCAATTTAGGGTCTGTCTCCTGGGACAGAGACAAATACCAGGCTTACGTGGACTTAAATCAAATGACATCTTTAATTTGGTCTTGTGACATGACAACAAAAAAGGAGGCTTCATTTTGTGGTGAGTTTTGAATTGAAAGTGTAGCAGTCTTATGCGAAAGTGAACATTTCATTGCATCTCTGTTATGGCTGACAATCACATCCTCTGAAATGAGTAATACATGTACTTAAATAAATTGAATACGTAACTGAATTTGTAGAATGATCACCTGCAGGAGAGCAGAAAACATTCTGTACCTGCTAAAATCCCAAGAGGATGGTGGATAACATAAAGTCACCAATATAATCTCAAAATCCCAGTAAAGAGGGAAGAGAAATAAGTAACAAATTCCATATTTCCCATTGATTCAGTCTTAAAAAACAAATTAAATCTGAATCCAAGTCTGCGGCATGGTGGTGCAGTGATTTCTTGCCCCACAGTATGAACTTCCTGAGTTTTAATCTTTTCTGTGTGGAGTTTACATGTGTTTTCCCTGTTGTCTGAGTGGGTCCTCTGTGGGTGCTGCAGCTTCCTCCCACGGTCCAAAGACACGCAGGTTAGGTTAACTAGTGCCTGTAGGTGTGAATGTGAGTGAATGGTTGTTTGTCTCTATATGTCAGATCTGTGATGAACCGGCAACCTGTTCAGGGGGAACTGAATGTCAGCTGGGCCCTGCTCCAGCTCCCCTGCAAAGGATAAGCAGTGATAAGTGATGGGTGGATAAATCAAAGTGTCAAAAACAGCAAGGTGAAAAATAGTGAGGCTTGAAAAGAAATCTGGGGGAAAAAAAATAAAATAAAAACATAATACATGCCAAGGTTCACCTTTGACTTCTGACTTTTATAAAAGCCTCCATCTCTCTCCTTCCATTCTCATTCCCATACACGTGTTATTGTATTTTTGACATCTCTGCCTGACTTTAAATATCTGAATTCATGTTTCATGAAAAACAACTGATTTTTGATCGTATAGACACAGTATTCACATGGCAATAAACAGACACTAAATGCAAATGCATTACCTGACCAACTAATTGAGATGTTAGGAGATTCAAACTCAGAGTACAGTAATTTCAACACATCACCATAACGTGTAATGAGATAACACTGAAGGTATCCTGCATTTTCCAATCCCATGATCGATCTCTCCTCCAGATTTATAGTGTCAGCAGCCTTCACAAACAGTGGCTGATGTGCACTGTCCTGCGGGCTGATTTAACATGTTGATACATACATTATATATATTTAACATACGATACATACAATGAGAGGTCTTCCCTTCTGAAGTCCAACTGAAATCACTTTCGGCCATCCTCTTTTGTTGTAAAAAATAATAAATAATGTTTTTAATGTAAAAAGTCAGTAGGATTTATGCTGTGGGAGATCATGAATGTCTGTTTAAAGTTTCATGTGGAGCAATCCAATAGTTGTGAAGACATTTCAGTCTGGATCAGAGTAACCGACAAAGCGACATCGCCATCAATACATCCATTCTTCCAGCATGGAGTAAAAGTCTGGTATTGTTTGATTCATCCATTTTTGCTCAGATTCATGAAAGCGAGGTTCAGTATTTTGACCATTTGTCATGGGCATTACACAATGGCCAGATTTACACGCTGACTGTTCTGTCCCATCTGTTAGGTTAAAGGAATCCAGCTGAAAGTGTGTGCTGTGATGCACACAACACGGCACACGGTGACAATGTGGGGGACACTCTGTTCTCACCAAGGTGGAGCTCAAGATTCACACCCAAGATCAGCATCCAGATCCAGACCTGATCCCATCGCGACACTCCGACCCAGGGCCCGGGCTGTGATTACCCATCTCCCGTTCAAGTTTCTCTCTGAGTTTGTGGAAAGCAGGCCTTCTGCGTGGCTCCTGCTCCCAGCAAATCCTCATCAGGGAGTAAACACCAGGGGGACAGTCTTCTGGAGCCTCCATGCGGTAGCCCCCCTCCACTCTCTCCTTCACCTCCTTGAGAGACTACAGCAGCAGGAAGAAGGGCAAGATCAGTGGGGGTGAAGAGGGAGAAGTGGAAAATTGCGGTGTCTGATTATAATTTCACCAGCCTGGCTGTGTTGAAATGCAAATCCTTAACTCATACATGACTGGAGAGCAATGTCATGTGATTTGTGTGTGTCATTGTCTTGCATATTATATACGTTCAGAGCATAAATAGTAATCACATACAGTCTGTCACTGTTAGTTTCTAATTTGTTCTTTCTGCCAACAGATAACAAATTACCAGGCGCAGAGTTTAATTGAAGGGAAAACAAACTTGACCCAAATAAATCAACCTGCGTACATGTTAAACGGACTGTAATTAGGAGGTAATGATCTGCATTTAAAAGGACACCATCTGAAGTAAGGTGCAAAAGACGCATGCGATGTTGTGCTACTTGCACTAATTGTCCCTTTGTTTAATGCTGCCTGATCCTGCTGTCATTGCTGCCGGCCAAGACACCGCACACCTCCACGGTCAGGGGGCGGGAATTACCTGACAACAAAGCTGCGTTTGAGTAGCATAGTTCTTCCTGTCCAAAGCCTCCCCATTACGGTGTCATCCAGCCTTCATGTGACGTCAACCAATTTGGTTTAGCCTGTTACCACCTACGCCCACATGCAATGACGTTAACACATACGCAGTGGCAGAGGAAGTATTCATATGCTTAACTTCGGGAAAATTATCACATTAGCTGTGTGACTGTTAATACTGATCAATCAATGTGCAAACAGCATTTTACAGTTGTGGCAGGTGGAGGTGGTAGACTGAACGACTTTATATACAGTTAGGTAGCTTTTGTTGGGTGGCCAAAATACATCTGAGAGAGAGGAAAGAACAAAAAACAAAGTTATACTTTTGATGAAATATTGGGTATTTTTACCCCTTTTGGGTCTTGAACACATTGAGATTATGTTACTGCATTTGAATCAGGTGAGAAGTTTACAGGGGAAATCAGACTGGACACCTGTAACATGACAAGCAGCCACCTGTCCACCTAAACACTAATACTTTTGAAAAGAGTCAAGTATAAGTACATTAAAACTGTACTTAAGTACAGTATTAAATATACTGTAAATATACTTTCTTTCCTTCCACTACAGTATGTAAAACAAATGTAAACAGCGCCATATACTTCCTACCAACACGACCAGTTTATGAAGTAGATTAACTACTTTCTTAGAACAATAAGGTTATATCTACGTGTGGTTGTGTCACAGTGAGTACTAATGGTAGAGAGACTAAACTCTATCCTCGTTGACGCAATGCAGTGATCTGCGTGGCCGGGATTGGCTTCCTGCTCAGACACAGTAAGTCTAATAACGGATCTAAACACAAAGTCTGGCGGCTTTACTTCAGAACGCCAACTCCATGATAGAGACGTGAATCCTGACTTGGCATGGGAACAGTTACACAACAGACTTGATACTTTTTCCAGTTGGATTCAGGAATGGGACAAAGTTTTATCTGAATGAAGCGAGACAAGACGGAGGTCTGGTCTTTCACAGACAAAGAGTGGCTGTACAGTCATTTGATAAAGCAAAATAACTTAAATGAGGTCATATTTTTCCACTCATACTCCATACAACTAGTGCAACAGACTGTGAATATTAGGCATATCAGATATCCCAAAGAGGTCAAAAAACTTCATAGACAGAAGACTGATGTTTGTTTGACTGGATAACAGGAATAATTTCACCTTTTTTTATTTGAAACGATATCTGCTAGAGAAGAACTCCGCTCATTGCAGGGGGAAGTCAGGCCTCCAGGAAGCTAACTGGTCCAGTCCAAGAAATAGTCTGTCCCATGACCCTCCATAAAGCCACAACTTTTAACATTTTAACACTCTTGTTTTTCATGGTTGTTGTTACCTGTGGACAGAGCTGGGCCAACTGTTTCCCCCTGTTTGCAGTCAATACGCTAAGCTAAGCTAAGCTAACACAATAATAATAAAACAGCAACATGAGATGGATCTACATACCATCTTCGGATAAGGTTGACGACCGTAAGAGAAGATCTCCCACAAAAGAATACCGTAGCTCCAAACATCTGACTTTGTGGAGAATTTCTGCATAATGGGAGCAAATTGATACAAATATTAAAAACAATGCAGAACCATTTTCTAATCACTCACTCTCTGTAAGAGGTTTATGAGTTGTTATGAACCCAGTTAGTTTAATGTGCATGCAGGCACTATGACTGGATTGTTAAGATACATTGATCACTAAATATGATAAACAGTTACAGATCTCGGAGATAAGAGGCGGAGAGGCTGCAACTCTTCAAACTGACCTCTTTCTTCAGAGCTTCGGGGGCAGTCCATTTGATTGGCAGTTTGGCGTTATCTGATACCTTCGAGTCCACCTTGGTGAGGCCAAAGTCACTAACCTTGGCCACGTTGTCGTCAGAGATCAGAATGTTACGAGCTGCCAGATCTCTGTGAACCAGTTTCTTGGACTCCAGGTACTCCATCCCCTCACACACATCACTGCAAATACAAACATTTCTTATTCGAATTTTGAATTTTCAAATTTTGCATTGTTAACTGTCCAGCACACACACACACACGCACACACAATTGTCTTCTGACTGTCACTTGATTGTCGTTTGAACTCACAGAGCAAAACGGAGCAGCTGAACTGAGTTTACGACTGAACGTCCTCTTGTCCTGAGAAAATTAACAAGGTTTCCCTGCAACATGAACACACACATGCTCAAATTATAAGGGGTTCTATTAGAAGATTTCTCACTTAGTATCATGAGGAATATTACATCGATTAGAGAAAGAGCTAGCTGTTTGGAGCCACAGTATATATACAAGTTATTTGGTAATTGTCACAGTAAAGTTGTAATATGGCCATACTTCAGGTCCTGTTGTGTCATTAACCAAGATGGGAAGGCAGACTCTGACATTGCATCAGTGGTGCCACCAAGTGGCAGCACTCTGTAATTGTTTGGATTTTTGAATTTTCTTCAGGTGACTACTATTGTCTCCCACAAGAGAAAAAATGTCCTGGATTAAGGAAATCTTTGCTTCTTTAAAAGCACACAAGCAAACATTAATCTGAGATAAAACAACCAAAGTAATTCTCTCTGTTTAAAACTACATTTCGAGAGCATACATCTCAAAGTCTACACACTTTATAGTCCACAAATTACAAGCAAATACACGTGTTGCACTTCACGAACTTGAAAACCAAGCACACAATTGGAATTGGAAACCTGTTGTTATCTAAATGCCTCCTTCCCCATGTGCCTGTCCAACAGCAGTTACCTGACTACAGAGAGTGACTACTGACAGAGAGTAAAACAACCTCAGTAAACTAATAAACCTGATAAGGCTTATTTTTCATCGGCTGCTGCTGGTGAACTTCAGACAGAAGGCTCTCTCACTGCTATTTAGGAGACCCTACATCCAGCAGATTTTCCTACCAATTAGGTTTTACTTTGCTACCTATTTTTAATATTTTGTCATGTTACCAGTTATTATTATCATTATTTCCCAGCTTAGAAGTAAATGATGAGTTTACCGTACCTTAGTCATGAGCTCCGTCACAATATGAAGCCCTTTGTGAAGAATGACCCCCAACAACCGTACCAGGTTTTTATGCTGGAGCTTCCTGGAGGGAGTGAAGCCACATTAAAAACAGTGACAGAAGGCATAAATACCGTTAATTCAAAATAGTATGACTACTTTCACAATAAGTGAGTTCTTATTTCACTGAGCAAACTCACTAAAGGCTGGTTTTATCACTCATTAATACTCACCTCGTCACACCTAAAGGATTTTCAAAGAAAAAAAAAATATATAAAAAGAATAAATAAATAAAACTAGAGAAAATGTTCAGACTCACGTCATAACTGTGGTCTCCTGCAGGAAAGCCTGAGCTGTGACATCACATTTAATGGTCTTTACTGCCACCCTTTGGCCCATATACTCTCCTTCATAAACAGCTGTGGTTGAGAATCACACATATCAGAATCCTCACCAAGACAACAATTTGTTTTGTTGTTGTTGTTGCTGTTCTAAGTGTTTGCTAATGTTTTTTTTTTTCATTACAAATGTTGTGAAGGCACAAAGATCAGCTGATCATGTGAAGAGGAGATTAAATCAAAGAAGGCTCACCGCCAAACTCCCCCTCTCCGATATTCTCTCCCATTTTGAGCTTTGTAATATCCAGCAGCCATCCAGCTGGAGAGGAGAGAAAGAGAACAATACTATAAACCTCAAACATACCTTTACACGCTTTTATAATCGTTACTGCAAATGTAAAATGATTACCCATAGATTACCAGATGTAGATTTCTTGGGACTTACTTTTAGACAGCTCCAACTCAGCTGACTTGGTTCCTTGTTTTTGCTTGGGCTTCAGCAGGGTTGTGGCAATGGAGCCTTTGTTTGTCGAGTAAAACTGCAAAAACGGAAACGCACAACAACAGACATTGACCACAGACTTATTATTTCTTGTTATTTATAGTAGATGTCATTTCCTTACGTATGCTCATTCTTCCTTGGCCTTGTGTTCTCTAAAGCCTGAAACACTCATCAGGCTTATGAATTTACAGCTTTATGGAGAGGAGAACGAGTGAATTTAATTTTGACATAGATAATTTAAGCTCTGCGAGAGCACCACCATAGTACTCAGGAAGCCATTCAGACACTGGTTGGGCCTTAACAAAGAAAAAGTGGTAATAAACAATGAGAATACAATGTAAACCAATCTTTATCTTAAGAATCATTAGAGAAACTACACGCCTAACCTGTTCAATGGAAGTGGAACGTCTGCTTCTCAACAACAAAAAAGCATCAAGGGGTGGCAGCTGAATTAAATTGTGCCAGTAAACTATGAGCTCATTCACAGTGACACATGAGAGCCTGGTTTTATATTGTCAGTTGTCTGCCAGCACTGGGACATTTATAACATGTTACAACCCAAATATTCATCTGCACAGTCCTCCCTCTGCTTCCCCGCAGTCAGAGCAAAAGTCAGCAGGTCTGACTCAGGCCTGAAGCTCTCTGTGGCTCGCTGATAAGACGGCACTGAACGAGAGCTGTCCGCCTCTGTCGGCTTTACAGATAAACCATAAAAGGGCTGTGCCGTATGGGTTTTCCTGTCTACAGTGTAAATTTTCCACGCTGGGTGTCAGTTACGCTGATGGGTCTTCAGGCTGACAAAAACTCCATGAATACAATACATAGTTTAGGACTATTTGATGGCTTATCATGAAATTTTGTGCATTCGTTCATGGTCCCCTGAGGATGAGTTCTACAGACTTTGCAATCTCCTGACTTTTCCTCTGCTGTCACCATAATAAATTCGTGACGACTTCAGAATAAATTTTAGGGATGATCCCACGACTTTTCATCTGGCACCATCAAGTAATTTTCATTTGTCAGATTCTTGTGTGTACATTCAAAAACCTGCAAAATTAACGGCATTCCCATCAGCCTCAGTTTGTATTTGGTGTTTAGTGCTTAATAGTAAACGTTAGCATGCTAGCATGTTAGGCTAAGATGGTGAACAAGGTGAATGTTACTTTTACAAGTTAGCTTCCTGACGTTACAGCACAGAGCTGCTGTCAACAACATAATTAAATATTTATTTATTTTTAGATGAGAAAAGCGCAAAATTAGAAATTATAAAGGAAAAAAAGAGAACTATTTTGGGGAAAAGAAATACTTACTGGAAAAGAAATATCAACCACCAGTTAACCAGAAACCACTGGGTTGGGGTTTGCATGACAGAAATTTGCTGATGAACGGACTGTTTTCTGGTGCAACGTCAGGCTGAATTCTGGGTGAGGAGATCAAACCTCAAACTAGACAGAACAACTTTATTGTGAGACCAACTTTCAGCTTATAGGCTTCATTTGAATGACCCTGATGAAGGCTACAAGCTGAAACATGTTGTTTTAATAAAGTTGTTTTTTTATACTACTAGTGCTGCTGGCGTTCAGACTTTAACCCTTGTCCATACAACGTAAGAGCAGCCTACTCTCAGTTCTGAGTAACGAGAGCAGAGGTGGAGCTGTTAAATACCATAGACTTATTAATAACGTACAGTTAGTCTAAGGGAAATATGTGTAATTTTCTTTTTGCCTTCACATGAAAGATGCACAGGGATCTGATCTAGTCTTACCTCTATCATGTCAATTAGGTTGTAGAAATACTGCATGTTGTCAATGGTCAGCTTGTTGTCCCGATAAATCACGCGGTAGTGGATGACCTCTCCGGAGACACTGACACAGAGGACGTAGTCACCAGGATGGCGAATGGACTCACGAACCAGGAACAGGCCATCCTCTGCCGGCTGCAGCTTACACACCGCCTCTGGACCGGAGATCTTCCCATGAAACCAGCTAGTGAAAGACAGCGAAGAGTGAGACATGTAAACATTCACTTTCCAAACTTTCTGTCTGCGAGCACAATGTGAGCTAATCTGGGATCCTAAAGTAAGTCCCAAATATCTCACAAATGCACGTTTTCAGACAGACAGGATCCAACATTCAGTAGTTTACGCAACAAAGAAGGAAGTTGGTGTGATTAATTCTGAGACAATGTTTGTTTGCACGTCTGCCATCAACCCACATGGTGTGGTCACAGGACATGTTTTTAAGATTGACTAAATGCTAGCGTGCCTCCAGTCACGTTGCTTGCATGTAAACATCCAGCAAAAACGTGTCAAATTTAGAGGAAGAGGAGACATACGGCATGAGGCTGAGACTGGGGTCCACACGTAGAGCCTCTCTTTCGCGCACATTGGTGGAGTTAATGAGTCCTTCCTCTCCTGTGCTGTTGTGTTTGGCCTTGTAGTATCCCTTCTTCTACAAAAGAGCAATCAAAAGTTTGTTTCAAATGGTGGAAAATGGCGACTCTGAACAAACGCTGTCTGTGGCTCTGTTAAAACGCGACAGTACCGTGCTCGTGTCAACAATAGTGAGGATGTCCCCTTTGTGATACAGCAGTTCTCCAGGTTTTGTCTTCCTGTGGTCCGACTTGGCTACACACTGCGTCCCGGCGGCCCAGCTCATCTGCAGCAGCAGAGGAATAATAACAATAAGAGAGCGGCATCAACACTGTAACGTCTGTGTCCCTCTGATATGACTGATTTTTAGCTTTAGGAAATGACCACCTGGCAATATTATAGACGAATGATTAATCATCATATTTGCAAAAATGTGTCTTTTTTTTTTATGAAAGAGAAAACTGAAATATAGTAGAGATAGTGACTCTTTAGGAAGCCAGGATGAGTTGTCTATAAATATTTTCTTATCATTCATCAGTTATTTAGAGGCTGTTGAGATTCGCTTGCCTGTAACCACACTGCAAGTTTGCATGTTCAGGGGTAAACCAGCTTTGTATTTATATAGAATGAATACGCTGAAGGACGTCACAATGTCTCTTACGTCAGTTTTACCTACGGTCACTGCTAAAGTACACAAGTCTTTCTAGGAATCTTTCTCAGAAGGAACATTTGTCCTGTAACCACTTTTATCCTTCAATTGCTGATGGGTTCACACAGAAACACTGACTGTAATTCTGATCCAACATCCACGCAGCTCTCGGTTGCTCAAAGACGCCTGATCCCAAAAATTCACACATTATTCATCTGATCAGTGGTAACATACATTTACTCAAACACTGTAATCAGGTACAAATTAGAGTCACTTGTTCTACACTGTTGTTTCTTTCTTTTCATGTAACAGTGGTTCAACATTGCACTAACCTATATCTTATTTATTTGATTATTTTTGCATACAAAACAACTTTATTGACGATCATTCATGGAAAAGCCTTTCATGGTTTCATTTTCAATTTGTTCAATTGTTTTTAATTATTTTATCTACTTTGAATTTCATCCTGTTGGTAAGGCTGAGACAGGCAGGTGTGACTCTGGCCTCTGTTTAATTGTGAGGCATTTCTCATTGTTTTTCAGAAATTTACAAACCAAACAGTTAATTGATTCCTGTGAAAGGAAAATCAGCAAAATTAATCAACAATAAAAATAACAATCAGATGCAGGCCCGCACAAAGTAGTTAAAAAAATACCTGCACCTCATCACAACAGTGAGTAATAATAATCCAATTATACATAAAAGAAGTACTTCTACAGCAGTAAAATAGAAACTTCCTCCACCACTTCATCAACTGGCCTCAGACTATAATTCAGATTTATTTTTCTGGAATTATAAATTTTAAACAGTTCTGTCTTGCCATAAATTGAAAATACAGCAGATTTAAGAAAATGACTTTACTTATTTGTACTTAAAGCAACCTGGGTTTGATGCAGGCTGCTCTCAGTCACAGTACATACCTTTTTACCATGAGCAGGAGTGGACGCTTCAATTATTCGAGTTAAACACCTGTCGAAGAGAAAAATGTCTCTAAACAAGCAGATGACAATAAAATTCACACCACCTGCAATCGTATTTTAAGTATACACTACTGTCTTGTTAAAGCACCTCGAAAGAGCAGCTATTGTCGAGAAGATGAAGCAACAGTTAGCGCAGTCGGCCAAATGGCAGGCGGGCAGGAGGCAAACTCAAAGCAGCGTTAAGAGCCTGGAGATGAACAGCACTGACAGCTCGTACTGTCTGCTTCGTGGCTGACATGAATGTTTTATTACCTGCGGCTCTCCGTACAGCCTTCCTCCTCCTCCTCCTCTTCTTCAGGACAGCTGCTGCTATCTCAGTAAACTACATTTAAAAAAAAAACACCAGCATGGCTCCAAAATCCCAAGCAGCTTCCGGCCTCTTCCGCGTCGTTTTTTCTGTCAAATGTTCTCATTAAAACAACTCACCGCCAACTGACTCCGCGTCTGTTCATCACAGACGAACACTGAGCACTGCAGCCAGTCAGTCCCATCCCGTTACTTCCTTAAAATTTAGGAAACTGTGGTTCATATTTCATGAAGCGACGTAAGACGTGACGCCTTTTGTGACTTATTCACTACAAAAAAACCCCCCAAAGGTGTGTAGAACCGGACTATAATTAGCTGTGGTAAAGACAACACGAGCCATGAGACAAAGTGGCTTAAAAGTACTTTAATATCTCCCCTTAGTTTTAGGCAACACTACAAAGACATTCAAATAACAGGACAGCAACGTTCACACTTTCCGTTTAAACAATACAAAACAGATTGCAACATCCTTCAGAAATAAAATAAGCAATACTTAGATGACGCTCTCGGTAAATGAAACAAACAAAAACAAAAACAAAAAACAAAAAAAAATCAACTAAAATCGCACGACAATTCTCTCACTTTCAACTTTTAAGCCAAAAGAGTTGTGCAACTGTCCCTTCATCCGTCCTCACATCTCTGTGACATAAGATCATCGCAGTATTAACCTGACAACTCATAAATGTTCCCCATAATCAGTCTTTTGTAACACACAACATGATGCAGGCACAAGGAAGAAGGTCGAAGGACTACTTGATCGTTACAGTAGATACTCAGTCGTATTTTTATTTATTTATTTATTTTGGACTAAAGCTTCTTTCTTCGGCTAACCATACTCTGGAAGAAAAAAAAAAAAGATTACTAGGCATATTATTTAAATGATAAAATTATGGCTGCATACAGTAACATTGTCATTTGTTAAGTGCTTCGTTCCCTCAGCATGCTACAGACTGTGCAACATAAGACGTCTCTCTGTTTCTCTGTAGAGACTGATGTACTCTACGACCTCCACACAAAACCGCATGGGGGATGCTGCACAAAGCAGACCTTCTCTGTCTTAGTGCATTACTTGCAAAAAAAGAAAAAAAAAAAAAAAAAAAAAAAAGAGAGAAATTATTTTATTTTAGTGTAGCCTTGTTTTTAAGGTGTCACGCATGGGCCTTTTTAGTTTAGAACTCCATCGATTTGTAATTCAAGTTTTAAGAGGAAATGATGAAACGGCATTGCGAGAGACTTTAGAAGGCATGACAAGTTCATCCTCAAGGTCACACTGTTTTATCACCAATGAGTCAATTTAGGCACAATCATCATCACATTACTGTATGCATGTATGTACATCCTAAACATGGTCTGTTACTGCCGATCGCTTCCTCAGCTACATCACCCACCAGCATGAGCTCAGCGAGTCATGACTCAAGTGTCGGATGGCAAAACTGAACTGGCCTGAAGGGCCGCAGAGACTCTTTTGGTAATAAAACTTACGGTGCTGATGATTTAACCAGAGGTTTTAACATAAGAGGAAACAATACCACTGCAGCTGACCGTGGTATTCTAGCTGCAGTGAATAAGCAATGGAGGGAGGATGGTCAGTAGTTAGTGTGCAGTTACCAATACTGTAATGGCACAATCAGTTACCTTCCCATCTTTTTTTTTTTTTTTTTTTTTTTACTGAGCCAATTTTCTCTGCACACTTTAAAAGAAAGTGAAGAACCTGCATGAAATTACTTTGGGAAAGTGAAGTGAAACTTCAGTCTGTTCCTCTGACACATTATTCAAGAGAATTCAAGAGTAGACACGTTACTGTGATTTATATTCTTATGTGTTTAGCTGCGTGTTAAGATTGTTTTCAAGATAAGAAAGGATTTGAATTTGTGACATTCTACCAGTCTCTAAATGAGCAAATGCCCCCCCACGCCCCCACTAGCTCTGGAGGCAGAGGTCAAGCACTCTCAGTTTCTTCTTTCTTGTCTTTTTTGCCCTCCCCCTCCCCTTCGCCTGCGTCACTGCCGTCCCGTCGACGCTTGCGGTTGCGAGCGCTGGACTTGGACGTCGGCAGAGACTCCATGCCCAGAACCTTGTGGATCTGACGGAAAGCAAGCAGCCGCAGAGCATGCTGGAAACAAACAAAACAGTACAAACATGGTTCAGAGAAGCGTATGTTTGCAGATAACTTTCCTAAATATAAGTGATGGTGTGATGAGTTAAGACAGAAGCATACAGGAAATGAGGGGGCTTGTCATGCAGCAAAGGCTGTGGTCCCCTGTACAGTTTCACAGTGGCTGTTGCTTGTTTCTTCTCTGACTGGTATCTGATTAAGATATCAGACACACTTGAAATTAAGTTTGTGTGGTTCTCAAAGAGCAGCCTTTTTTCTTTCTGGTTGTTGGTGATGATGGTTACACCAGTCAGTCCAGTGTCTTTACCCACAGGTTAATACTGACTGTTATATCATCCAACGCCTTCCAGTCAGAATCAGCGTAAAGGATCTGTATGGGTACCTGTGCACTGGCAGTTATGTCCTCTCTGGCTCGAAGCAACATGCTTTCCAAAGCGTCTGTTGGCTCTTTCTCGCAAGGATCCAACAGCCCTGGTCCATCTGAGTGAGGGGAGGAGAGACAAGTCAAAGAATTTAGATGTGAAAATGTGGCGAAAGAAGTCACAAAATAATCTGTCTCTTAACAGCTTCCACTCTTGTGTGAATGCTTCCCACAAGATTTCTGTGGGAACTTTTTTATATAGATGTCTGTGTCTGTGTCTGTGTGTGTGTAAGAATAGATTACAGCAGGTGCACACAAAGGCATGTAAACTTGTGCAAACACCCACACATGTACTTTCAAAAGAAGACACAACTGCAGCAGATACCAGCTCATGAGGCATTTGGTTCAGCACCACTGTGATCAAAGGCACCTTTGTCTGATTTAGTTTCAGTTCTAGGTGCACCAGAAAATGCATGCTCAATGTTCTGAAGGCCATACCATTAAGAGCTTCATAAACAAGCAGTAATATTTTTGAAACCAACAGTCGTGGATCAGCGGTTAGGGTGTCGGACCCGTAACCGGTGGATCGCTGGTTTGATTCCCCATACCGGTGTCCATGGCTGAGGTACCCTTGAGCAAGGTACTTAACCCCCCCACTGCTCCCCGGGCGCTGCACGCGGTCGCCCACTGCCCCGGGTTTGCTGTGTGTGTGTGCACGTCACTTGGGTGGGTTAAATGCAGAGCACAAATTTCGTTGGAGTGAGTTCCCTCCAATGACAAAATATGTCACTTTCATCACTTTCTATAGTGTACCAGCAGCCTGTTCAGTGTTTTGTACATTGGTGTAATGTGTTCCACTCGGGCTGCAGTATTTTGGATGACCTGAAGCCCACTTAGCGACTTTGTGAGAAGTCCTATAAAGAGGATGTTACAGTAACATAATCTGCTGGAGATGGACCAATTTTTCAGAGTCAGAGATTTTAATCAATGATACTGTGCAGCTTCCGACACACCCTGAACACAATCTCCTGCATTTGTACTTCTGTAAAAATGGTTAGATGCTGGTGTTTTCTGTGTGATGGTAGAAAGGCACATGTATAGTTGTTGGAGCATGTGGCACTCAGCAGAAGGACAGATTTGATCCTGTGAAATAACCTCATCATTCACATCTCAGGTGGCAAACTCAAAGACATCAGGCCTGGTTGATTTGGTGACATGTTTAGTTAATGGTGGCAACAGGAAGTGTAGTTCAACACTGCAGGTCACACAATTCTCGGACTACAGGACAAACTATTTTTATTTTAATAAACAAGTCAGACCATAATTGGCCTGTTTCCATCATTCTGTGAGCAACCACTATGATGCACACAGCATGAGTCTGCAAAGAGCAGGGAACAGTGTAAGCAGCTGTTACAGATAGGACAGATAGTGACTTACAGTCACACTATGCAAGATTTGTTATCTGGTGTTTGTAACCACACCATTCAAAAGGTGCAATAAGCAACTGATCATTGAGTCTAACTCCGAGGTGGTCAATACAGACGCTTTGGGCTGGCGAGCTCACAACTTAAATTATCTGAATTTCACAAATGAGTCTCAGTATTTATCTGTCTTTCCCCAGAATCACTGATATCCAGAAACATCCCAAGCACAGCAAAAATAATAACAAAATAAGAAAATACAGGCAGAGGGCAGGATCTCTGTAGATTTTTAGTAGTAACAGGATTTTTTTTGAAGTCTCTGTAGTCCATATATATATAGTAGTCCATATATATATATTTAAATGAACCTTTATTTAATGAAAATCTTTAATGTGTACATTCGTCAGACCTGACAGCAGGATGCCAGTGGAGATGCACTCCAGGACTCTGCGCAAGGCCTCTCCTGGGCTGAGTGGCCCTGCAGCACTGCTGATCACCTTCTCCACCAGCAGCTCCATCGCCTGAGGGGAGGAACATACAGAGGGAAGCAGACATGTTCAAGTGAGAGAAGATACCATACACTGGAGGAACAAGTCCTCTTATAGGGCCTCCTCTACTGCTCAATGTCTTTATGCATCATTAAACCTCATTAGGAGAAGGTTCACATGATCCCCAAAAACAGAAAACTGAAATGTAACAGAGAACTGAAGCCACTTACCCAGCTGGGCATCTTCCCCCAGGTAGGAACCCGCTGACACAAATCTCTAAGCACCCGAATGATGATCACACACGACTGTAGCCCGTTGGCACGAGCCTTCAATGGGAGGAAAAAAAAAAATAATCAATGAACAAGAAAAGATTCCTTATTTTAGTCAGACTTGACACGTGGCTTTAAAGTTGTGCATTTGTACAAACACTAGAAACGTTGTTTTGCAATAATAAAAACAATTGAAGAGAGGACGGCCAAAGACAAACCTCTGATTTTTGTGGTGTGTTTTTGTGTCACACTAAATTTTTACGAGAGAGAAGTCATTTACAAGAAGTTATCTGGTCATGATGATACTTCATCATGGTTTTACACTTTCAGCTGAATGTTTGGCAGACAAAAAACAAAACACAACTGAGGAAGGAACCCCATGAGAAATCTCAAAATAGGCAAAGTCTGGTTTTTCTTTTCTTTCTTCTGTAGAGCCAGTGCACAGTAGAATTCTACGTAATGTAATTATAAATGAATTCTCTATTTGTAGCGTCTAAACAAAAGAAAAAACCACCACCTCTTTTTAGCCTAAAAGGAAATGAGGCAAGTTCAAAACCCCTCCCTCAATCACTTATGCAATACCACAGAATATAAAAGATATTCTGTATGTATGTCACAAAAATCCCATCACAAATTACAGACTGATTAAAGCCATTCTGATACATCAGAGCGAGATGCAGGTAACACTGACGTTGGCTGATGCTATTACAAACAGTTCATTTGTTGCAACTAGCAGACATTTCGATATACGAAAGCACAGGTATGACTTTTAACATTAATAAAGGCTGCATTCAAGTTTGTTTTTACCAGAGCCAAGGGATTATGTATAATGGCTCACTGGCTTTGTGGGACACTTCAGTGGAAATTCAACTCAATGGACGTGTGTAACTAACAACGTGGTTAATGTCAAATAAAGACGAATAAAGGTGTTTTTTGTACAGCTATTTACAAATATTTACAAAAAAGCATCGCATATGTTGTTTATATATATATATATATATATACCCATATCCATTGTTTATCATAACTCGGGTTTTACTTGACATATTACAAAATTTAAAAACTTGTATATACAGTAGTTTGAAATCCCCACTTCTGACACAGAGTAAAACAGAGACTCAGCGAGGCTGCCTCTTGCAGCTCCGTTACCTTAAATTGGTTGTGCAATAAAGACACGCTGGCACGTTCCTTGACTCCAGGGCGTTAAAGGCGGGGCTTGAGTTCTTAAGATGTATTTACCTGAAACCATTTGGCGTGACGGAGAGCAGCCAGGTATTCCAGGCATTTCCTCTTATTCAGAAGATCAGGAGGGTCCTTCTCAGGCGTATCTAGTGGAGATAACGTGTCCGAGCTCATGACTTACAGTCAAAACCTAAATGATCACGTCAATGCATGGTAAGTATTGTTATTGTGGATGTACAGATGCTGATCAGGGACAAAATTATTTAAAAAAAAAAAAACAAAACAAAACAAAACAGTGATTTATCTCATGTGACCAGACTTGTCCTTAAATCCATGAACACTCTTCAGCTTGTTTCAATGTGTTTGTGAGAAAAATAACAAGGAGATGCTGTGACAGAAAAGGCAAGCATCTGATCATTGTGTAGAGAAGACTTGAGTGATTTTATGTTTTACACAAGTATTTTTAGGGGAAAAAAATAGCAAAAAAGGAGAACAATCACCAGTGGGTTTTTCAGAGTGAAAAGCACATGCAAAAAAGAAGGGAATCCAGTTAATCAGTAAAAACAGTTCATATTTTATAATATTTCTTATAGCGATAGTTTCATAGTGACTTAAAATTTAGGCAACATTAGCATCTGCCTGCAGACATCTTTCTCTGGAGAGAAACTTTGACTTGTCAAATATACAGTAGATCTATCTAATCCCATTACACTGAGGAGCGTCAGTGTCGAGGCAGCAGCGCTGAGCATGCTGGTTCACTGGCGTGGCTTACTTAAGACACTGGAACGAAGAAATTGTTAATTATTTTCCTGCTATGACAAATCAAAGTGTCTTCTATGAGAAAGGTGCGTTTAACACTGTTTAATTATACATAATCAAGATGGGTTAAGCCTGTTTTCATCTTAACTATAAACATTTTCTTCTTCCTAACTCCACTGTCAACATTTCTAAATAAGTTCATATCCTTTCTCTATTTCAGGAACTGGTGGATGAGTCAATTTTTGTTTGCGCAATTAAAAAAAACAAACAAACAAAAAAACCCACGTCCAATTCAGCTTCCTTCACACCTCAACTGAGTCTTGGCCTTTCATAGAGAATTTATTTAATTATTTAATGAGACATAAATTTTCACCGTTTACTTTTAGAGTTTTCTTTAAATTAACTCAAATTTGGATTGCAGTGGATTTCCTCTTTTTTTTTGCATTTGACTTTGCACAACAGCCACACTGAAGAAGCTGCAGATCCAAAAATGTATTTCCCACAACTTTTGATCAAAACAATTGAATCATGTACTTCCATTCACCCGTTTGGAGGTGTTCTCATTCTTTACCAATGTTTATTATCTGCCCAACTTTGCACAGACAGCAAAGGAAACTTCTCAAGCAGATAAAGGCACAAGGGAAACGATAAGTCTTTCCTTCCATGTCTCCATACTTTAAGACAATATTAACATCCAAAAGCAAACCAGTAATAGCAAGTCAAAATGTGGTTACTGACGACTGCATTGCGTTAATAGTTCACAAGACCAGCCTTGGGGCTTTCCATGCTACTATGTTCACTAGAACAACACGTCATTAGCTTTCTTACAGTGTAAATACATATGGAAAAACAAAGCCACTGTTTTTGAAGTCTACACTACCATACCACTTAGAATCAAAGACCCATATTCATCATGCCTCTCGGACTTGGGAGATTTCATTTAGAAGCAGTTGGTGACAGATAACATGAGGCTTTTCCTCCTCTGAAAAGCTTAATAAACATAGGCTACCTGGTTCCTTTTGTAAACTCATTTCTCTATTCTCAGTGGTATGTGAACAAGTGTGGTCTTCAGATTAGCCATTGGCTTGCCCAGGTCTGCTGATACAGAATTGGGGGAACTGATCAACAAACCCAAACAAAATTAAAATGAGTAAGTTAATAAAAAGACAAAGGCCACAGAAAACATTTCTACCATGTTTTCCAAATGGGGAAAAACACATTAAAATATTGACAATGGAGCAGGTGGAGGAGTGTTTGCAACACAATGATCTTAGGAATCACTTTTATTGTTTAAGGTGGAGAAGTATTGACAATAAGTGTACTAATTGCATCCTATTATTACTTCAGTATTGATCATTGTGAGGCGATAAAATTACACTCCAACACCTTATCACTGATAATGCCACATTATGATGCAGGGATGAGAGATGAGGGAATGGGAAGTCTCTGGACCTCAGAATCCCCTCATAAAGTATCATGGTCAAAATGTAACAAGAAGCAAAACCTTTCTCTAATAAAAAAAAAAAAAAAAAAAAAATTAAAAAAAAGAAGAAGATATTTGTAAAAACAGTGTTGCCATTTGAAGAATACTCATCCCTGGGCATTATCTGAACACTGATCATCACTTCAGTCTATTGTTATAGTTTCCCAAAGGTTTTGTCTGAGCATGTGTTCAGCAGATAAACACACACCCTAGTGGCACAGAAAGGTCGGAGAGCCCGGCTTTTGATTCCCATGTTGCGGAAAAGAAATAAAGAAATTGGGTACTAGTGTAACTGCAAAAAATGGGAGAAATGAAAAGAGTGGGACAAATGAATACGTGAGTTAATTCTTATTTTAGGGTTTTAAAAAAAAAAAAACTTGGATGGTGGCTTCGTTAAAAGTCCCACCTTTCGTTTTGTTTAATTTTAAGAGCTTTAAATTTAGGCTGCTACTGGGTGGAAAGGTGGAGCAAGGGGAATATATATAAATATATATATAAATATATATATATATAGAAGTGTATTACACACATCGCTTACATTTGGTTGTCTGGTACTGAAAGCTTTGGCTTCTCTAACCTTTCTCAGCCGCTTTTCCTCCTGCCTGCTTGTCCTTCTCAGCAGCAGTGTCCTCCCTCATCAGCGGCGAGGTGAGAGAAATGGTCACCTGCATTTTGGGCTCCTTGCTTGAAAATATCACGATGTTCGCCTCCTCGGGGTGAGCCTGCACCTCATACTGATCTTCAGAAAATGTCTGCCGGTTAAAAGGACACTTGGGATTACTCACTACAGAGGAGGAGGGGTGTAAGGGCAAAGAATAGCCGTTTTTTGGCAAAGGTTACAGGGCAATACAATTAATGTTTTAACCCTGGGTTATACAATTTGTTTTCTCAAGGCAGTTCCCTTATTTAAACAGGGTTGGTGTCTTTACCATTAATACATTTGACAGCAATTTATTTTATCTTTTCAACTGTAAGCAAAAGGGGCGGTTTAGGAAGAAAAGCCCCAACTCACTCTGTAGGATTCAGGTGTCATAACCAGGCAGTGAATCTAAAGATCAGTCAAAAGCACCTTTTATGAGACACTCGTTACAGCTAAAGCAGGAGGGAGGAAGAGTGAGGAATTACAACACATCACAAACATGTCTTTGGGGTCAATCCTCTGTCTTGTGAGCCTTAAATGGAAATAAAAAATTGCAAGTTTTTCTCTTTAGGCCAGGGACAGTTCAGGAATCTGTGAACAAGGAAAAATCTCCCTCAATGCTAGAAATCACAGAGTCTTCCTATGATGCAGTAGAACAAACAGCTTGGAAGTCCTCTAGTTTAAAATTTAGCTTCGCAGAGTGACAGGGTTGTTTGTTCTGGACCACCAAACATGTACTGTATATCTGACTTGCAGAACTAAGATATTAATCATTAAGATAATCCTTTATTATTAATACGCGTGGAGGACAAACTTCTGAGCTGTTCCTGGCGGTCGGGTGCAGCTGTTCACTAATAATAAATGAGCTGCTCCAGCATATGAGAAAAACTCGCCTAGGATGAAGTAATTCAGTTGTGGTATTTCTCTGGCTTTGACTTTTGTTTGCTCTAAAACACATCAAAAGATTAAGAGCATTAAGAGTTAAAACTCCTCCCTCCCATTTTGCTTGTTACACAATTACAAAAATTTCAGTCACCTGGGATCCAGCTCTTGTGACACAAGTCATAAGGAAGTTTGACTGCAAAAGATAGCTTCCTCTTTTTAAAAAATAAATAATAATTTAATTAATAAATAAAATCTAATGCATATGACGACGTGATATTTAACAAACTACTGGCAAAGGATGCCTTTGTCCTGACTTATAGAAGAAAAAAGAAAAAAAATCAGGATTTTGCTAACTGTAAGTTATCCACAAAATCCTGTAATAATTTAAGATGTAACTTAAAAGAAAATCAGTGTTGTGAATTCCAAGTTTACCAAAACTCTTCCCTCCCACGAACCAACGACCTAAATTAACAGTCCGTTAATCAGTGTCTGTTTTCTCACCTCCAGCTCCTTGGGAAGCTGCTTGGCGATGCTCTTCAGTAAAGAGATGGTGGGTTTCTTAGCAGTCAGCAAGATGAGCTCAACATTTCGGTCCCCACGAAGCAGCAGGCCTTTGGCCAGGATGCCCACCCTCATAACACCTTTTAGCAGCCGTGCTGAGTTCTCAGTACTGCCAGGAGACGGAGAAAGGCCAAAGATAAAGACCTGCCCGACTGATTTTACAAACACTTCGTGCAGTTAAAGTGGTTTCTTTTTCAGCGACTAAAAGGATCACAACAAATGATGACAAACGAACATTTTATTTATTAATGGCTTCTATTTTTTTGTTTTTTTAACCTGAACATCTGTAACTCTGTGTATTGATGGATGTGTCATGTGTATCCATTTCAAATTTATTGCCAGTATTATTGGCAGTTTTAGGTTATTTATGATATTAATTGATTGTGCTCATAGAATGTTTGTAAATGTAGTTCCTATGTGTTAATATACTGTATTTAAATGTAACATCTGTGTATCAGAATGCTTCAAAGTCTAGATTTCTACGTTGCTGTTTTTTTATCTAGCTTTACAACCATATAAAATACCATGAATTTCCTTTATCATCATCACAGGCAAACATTTGATATTGCATCTGTGCAGCTCTTCCCCTTTACCAAAAGAGAAATTCTTTTAGGCTTCAACTACTTTAATCCTTGTTATTAATCAACATGCCCAGAGAAAGGGCATCTTCCAGAAAATCACTTTATTTATTTATTTTTACCCTTTTTCGTCTCCTCCGTCAGTAGCAGCAGCAGTAGCAGCAGCTGCGGTGGCTGCTGCTTGTGTCTCCTTATCCAACAGGGAGTCTGACACCAGTTTTAAGGCTCTCTCAGAGTGGGAGACAATCCTCTGAACAGCCTGCAGCTCTTCCTCTAATGGGTAGATGGTAGAGTGTTTAGCCATGATGTGACGGTCATCAGGAGAGTCTGGTCGACGCACGCATGTCTTAAGGGGAAAGAAAGAATACAGTAAATCATCAGACTTGGAATTAAATCTCAGTCAAAGCTGTTTTTTTAATCCATAAGAACTGCAATTGCAACACTCACCAGTAGAGGGGGTACTGGCATGCCCGGGCGGCTCATCAGTGGTGGGGGAGCCATCCTGCGCCTCTGCTCCCCCCAGTACATCTGCTCCTCCTCCATCCTCCTCCAATACATGTCCTCCTCATATCGCCTACAGGAAAAAGGGAAGTTTTAAATGTCATTAAAAGTCATTTATTCCCACAGGGGGATGTTATGGCTGCCATTAAATGTAGTCTGTAGTTCTTTAAAAAAGCATGTTACCAAAACACTTATTCTAATTAAACACTGAGTTTGCTCTTGCAAAACAAATATTCAAGCACAAGCCTAGTATGTCAAAAACTTATCAAAATGATAATCTGACTACAACTTTGATGATAAAGATCCTCATATCTAATTTGTAGATACAAGAAAGCTCACGTGACACCAGCGTCAGAAAGAACACAGAAAGAGAAACAAAGAACATAGAAAAGGATTCATAAAATGAGGCATTAAATTCCCTTTTTTCCACATAAACATGCGTCAGACTAACAGTCAGCTGGTTAACTTCAGGACTTCCCCTTTACTGATACTACCTGTACGAATCATCTTCCCCACTTCTTTGCCTTCTTAGTCAACTCTGTTCTAAACAAGGAAACTTACGACCGCAACGTTACAGAGGCAACGAGTTTCCGTTACTAATTTTGGCCATGAGTCTGACCTCATCTCCATGTGCCAGCGCTGCTCATCGTCTCTCTGTCTCTTCAGCACCGCCTTCTGCTTCTGCTTCTTCAGCTTGCTCTCCTGCAGCTTCCTGGCCCGGTTACTGGGCTTAATCTCCACAGGAAGCTCTGGGTTCACTTTCTTCTGCAGACAGGAGGACAGAACAAAACACAAAAAGGAATGTGATGAAAGTCAGCTTACATCTTCAGGCCATTTTCACACTATCGCAGATAAAATTTAAAATGATTTTTTTTTTTCCCCTTTGGGCTCCCGTCCACTCAGAGAAGGTGTTTTTACCTATAAAAACTGAGCTTTACAAAAGATAAAAAGGAAAACATTCAGCTGAATGACAACCTTCAGAGTAAAAACCAGGTCTTCCTGTCTTCAGCTAGTTTTAGTTTAAAAGGTTCCCCATAGACTTTTCTTTCAAACAAACAAAAATTGTGCTTGCATTCAGTGTTACTCACAAATCTCATTCTGTGAGTCTTTGAGGTATTAACAAATGGATCAAATGCATTTCCTTCTTCATAAAAGTAACGATGCAGATTAAAGATTTAAAAAGTATTTTGAATAGTGAACTGTATACATCCATGTTTACTATCTCATTGGTCTTCTTCCTTCACCTGGTTGACAGCAGTTGGTGCACATCTTAGCCTGTTAATCAGTGTGAAACCAGCAGTCAGACCAACACTTATCTTTATGAGGCCAAAATAGTCACTCTTTGAATTCCTTAAACAGGTCAGCACGTCTTTGTGCCACACGCTTTGTCTTTGTTGTACATGTTAGCACCTTCGTTCCATGTGGGTTTAAACCATCTTTTACAGACGGGTTTTGTGGTTTCCTTGACTGTCGGCTATGTAAGAAAAATAACACCATATTTGGTTCCGTGCACCTGCTTTGTCAACAAGCCGTGGACTGTCTCATTTTTTCACCATTAAAACTGACGGGTGCAAAAATGAAAAACAGAGACAACACGCCCATACGCCTGCAGGGATCAGATCACATTACAGGTATCGCGTCTCTCAAAACACTCATTCTTTAAGTACAGACACTAATTAAATACCATTTTTAACTGCTGGGTATTGAGATACCTTTTAAGTATCTGTATACTATGCAACACTAGCTCAAAGCAAGAAAAGTTGTACCGGTAATCTAAAACATCAAATCTTGTACCTGTATGTCATCCCTGTTCATTATTTCTCTCTGGAATTAGACAAGAATAAGCTCAGTGACGCTCCAGATTTCTTACTTTGTACTGGAGTCTGTGCCTTCTTCCTTTCAGGTGCATGTCTTTAGCATTGGGGTCGTTGAAGCTGCACTCACACAGTTTGCAGTGGAATCGAATCACCTTACCATCATCGTTACGGACCTGAAACAGACAGGCGCTTCAGGTAAATAATAAATACACTACACAAACTTGACATAAGTTTTATGCTATGATTATGTTAAAAGGACACAGGCAATTAGATATACATGTACAATATAACTTTTATTAGATTACTGATGACACTTAAAATAATACAGCTAAATGTTGCTTGACCAAAACTAGATTTTTGGGTCTGATGCAAAAACGTATAAATTTGGAAAAATCAGCCACTATGGTTAGCAGAGTAGTAACACATTAAAAGACTGTTAATTTTGAGACTTAGCATAAAACACTTTCTTAGCTGCCACACTAGACAAAGACGGAAGTACGGGTTCTGAGAGGACAGCAGCACTCTGACATAATAGAAATCATGAATACACAACTTAGGGTTACCCTAACTCATGACAACTCTGACTGGCAGGATTTTCTATTTTAAATTTGCACATCAAACAAAAGATGTCCTCTAACATGCTGCTCGGCTGTTATGATGATAAATTTGTTTTCCCCTCATTTCCTGCTTACCTCCTCTACGTAGTCGTGTCCCACTGGCTGGATGTCTCCCTGGCCTCCTGCTCTGTCGCTGTCCTCATTGTCACTCAGAGGATCCAGCTTCTGAACTGACTTTTGTATGGGTTCCTCCACCTTGGCAGCGACTACTGGTGGTGGTGGTGGTGGTGCTGCTGCTGCTGCTGGAGCACTGGCAGACTTATTGGCTATGCAGCAGGCAAGATAATATATAATAGAGAGTTTATTTAAGTAACACTATGTCTATTTGTTTTATTTTTTCTATTTATGATGATTTTATAATCATAATCATTTCTCTTTCTATCTAGCTTTATTCCAAAGGTTGGTAAATAGAGTTTTAAAAATCCCATCTTGATTAGCAGTAGAGAATTTGTGTTAACCAGCAGTTATAAGATTTATTTAAGTTTTGTGATTATTACTGTTAATTATTTTGAATGGATCAAATTGGGAAGATAGACATCTAAAAGACATCTACATACTGTACAACAAATCAACAAACTTACAAATGACAGTTATTCTGGAAGGAGCTGGTTTCTTGATAGGCAATGCTGTTTTGGCCGTGGCATTCACAGCCACCTGTTTGGGCGTCACAGTGGGAGTTGAAGTGGTTGAGACGGAGGCAGGACTGGACATGGACACTGGAGGTTTCCCAGCTGTCGAGGTTGTGATAACTGGAGTCGCGTTCACCAGCACTGGCTCAGTGGAAGGTATAGGTTTGCCCAGCTTGGTGTGAAGTTTCACCACCTTTCCAAGGTTGACAAAGAGACACCACTTACTTAATCCCACCCCACATCCTTGGGCAGGTTTTGTTCCAACATTTGGCAGCTCAGTTGGAAAGTCACATGAGTACCGTAATTTCTGGACTATATGCCGCTACGTTTTTCACACACTTTGAACCCTGCGGCTTAAACAATGATGCGGCTAATTTATGGATTTTGCCTCGAGACGAAAATGACATTGAGAGCGACAACGAAAGAGAGACTGACAACGTGGACGCCTGTGGCTTATAGACAATTGCGGCCTATATATGTATACGATTTTTTTTCTTTTTAAATTTAGCGGGTGCGGCTTATATTCAGGTGCGCTCAATAGTCCGGAAACTACGGTACAGCACAGACCCCATATTACATCAGTATCTTCTACAGCTGTTAAATAACCAATACTGAAATATTTGAAGATAAAGACAAAAACGTCACAGTTGTGCTAACCTTCTGGTGTTTGGCCCCACGAATATGAGCAGCATAGGCATCAACTCCAGTACAGGAGACGTCACATAACTCACAGCGTAGCTGTGTCTGCACCCCTCTGGGCCCATTGCTGGCCCCCGTCTGTCCCCCAGATTTAAGGGCTGCCTCCTTTTTCTTATGCTTCTGGCCATCAAGATGCTCCCGGTACGTCTGATATAGTAAATCAAATCAGTTAGCAAGATAAATCTCGCAAATGCTAATTGAATCTGTCCATAGTGCACAACATAATGAAGCTTTCATGTTGAAAGCTTTCTACAAATAAAATTATCGCAGTTCAACTCCTCAATATTATAATCTCCTACCTGAGGGCCTGCACAGCTGATCTTGCAAATGTCACAGTAATGGAGCTGGGGCTGCTTGGGAGGCCCTTTGGGCTTCTGCAGCTTATTCTGGTGAAATGTGGGCTTTTTGTATGTGTTTACAGCTGGAGCTGTCACCATGTTACTGCCTGAGTTGCTCCAGGAAGAACTTGTCAGCTGCTTGGGTGGTGGCTGGATGGGGGGCTGCGGCTGCTGCGGTGGAGGCTGCGGCTGTGTGAGAGTCTGCTGGGCCGGCTGATAATAAGAGGGAGCAGACGTGGAGGTGTAGCCAGTTGAATCATAACTGGAGTAGCTAATGCCTGAGGGTGAGAGATCAGAGAGAAGAGAGTGCGGACAGAGTTATATAAGGGACGGCAAGCATACCAGATGTGGGTCAAACACCAACAACCAGCAGTCATGCAAGCAGTGGCCTGTACTTCAAGTCAAAAGGGGACAAACACAATCGTGAATTCATCTTCAAGACAGTTAAAAAAAATATTGAAGACTAATAACAATGGATGAATGTTGAGAACAAATTAATTAAACAAATTATCTATGATCCTGAGAACGTCATGCCAGGTGGGAATAAATGGGACAGTACAGAGAAAATAAAAATAAAACCATCATGTTAGCAGTTAGCTCACCAGCTACAGCACTTCTTCTCTACCAAACCTCTGGAAATAAATACTGAGGAATGATGTGGATTCATTTTGCTGTGCCACTTTCTTTTTTTCAGATTTTAAAACTGACTAATACAAAGAAGAATGCATCTGCCATTGTGCCAAAGGAAATATGCTGTAACAAATGAAGTTCTCACAAACAGCTGAGATGGATGACTTGTACATGTGCAAAAAAGTTCCACACCTGAACTTCCTTCCCTTTCTCTCTGTCAAGTTTTTGCTCGTGATTTGTGACTCGTAATCTGATTCTTCATTTATGCATTATTTTCTTCCTTTCTTTAGTTTTACTACCTATATATACACAATATATTTCACTGCTTTATACATTTTTACACTTTAATGTGCATATCAGTATTTTACCTGAGTAGGTGGTAGCTGAAACGGTGGAGCCATAGGAGGAGCCGAGGGTGTAGGATGAAATGGGCGTGGGTGGCTGCTGGACGCTGGTGGACACTGGGTAGATGTTGTAGCTGGTGGACACAGAGCTGGAAGGGGCCAGAGGTTTCAAGGCTGTCACCTGCCTCTGGGGAGGAGGAGGCTGGCTATACACCGTGGAGGGGGCTGGACTGTAAGCACTCTTTACACCTACTGATATAGGAAAAGGTGGGGTGAGGGGTGAAGAAGGACATTAGAGCAAGCTAAAAAGATCTGCAACATCCATCACATCCTGTGGGACCGCCTGTGAGAGAGTTTTTGGCAGGGAAGGACGGATCCTCATTTCACAAGCTAACAGGCAGCAGACACATTCCATATATATCATATTACCCTTGTGTAAGGTAAATAATATCAAGCCCGATGACCCACAAATCCCTCAGCAAGCCTGAAGTGTGTGTGTTCTACATTGCTAATCAGATCTGAAACACTTGTTATTTAACAGTCAACAATACTTTTTTAAACTGATATGAACTGTTAAAATATTCGAAAGACACACACACACACCCACACACAGTTAGGTTAGTTTGCGCACCCACCTTTACTTTTGCTACACATAACAGGAGAGTGAGGGAGGTGTCAGTCACGCACAGTATGTACAAACCTACACAGTTCTGGGAAGAAGTCTAAGCAGGCACCATAAGTGTATGGGTGGAAAATGGGTGTCTGTGTCCACTTGAGTGCTCTCTAGTGGACATACAGTGTAATAACTACATTTAACACCTTTAATATTTCTATACTGCAATTCTGAACAGTAATATTATTTACGTAATTTAATATCCACGATAAGTTAAAATCAACAGCTGCCATGTGGATATTAGTCGAACTTATTTGTCAAAACAGTGAGCTTTAAACCAGAACTCCACTGATTTGGCATTGCACTGCTATTGTGTGACTCATGCTGGACAGAAATTGATTGCCGGTAAGGACTAGCAAGCCCACAGCTGACAGATTTTGCACAGCTACCACCAGAGCCAACTTTTTTCACATGTGTAGTTGTACTCCCCAAGAACCTGTAAATAGACTTTGATGAGTGAAATCTGTGGAGCTCCTGTTCGATGCTGAAAAATCATTCAGCTTTAATGATAACTTAAACTTTATACACAACATCGTAGTAAAAATAAACAGACTCACCAGTCTGGTAGTAATTCTCTGTGGGCGTCCTCTGAGCCGAAGCTATACTTGTCTGGTAGTACTGTTTATTGTCATAGGTAGTCACAGCTGCAGGCCGACCATAGCTGTAATTGTCCTGCAGGTGTTAACAAGAGAACATTCAATCTTATGGGAAAGCAGCATGTTTAAAAGCATAAAATGCAGCAATTTCCTAAAAAAATGTAAAGACTTATACAAAAGTAAATATCATCACTTATGACCTAATAGTAGCGTGTAGTAGTATCTGCAGAGACCCTGTCCTCTGCCTGTACTTTACTCTGTCAAGACGTTTCTGGGTGTCAGCTTTTGCGCAGCGGCGTGCAGCCCCACCCAATAACAGCATGGGACTCTATGAAAATGACAACCAGGTCACAGCTGTCTTATTTCTCCATGGTCCCTCTCCTGTGCTGCCTCAGTCTGGCATAAAGAGCTGCAGGTCTGTCTGTGTGAGCTGCACGCAGACAGGCAGGTGCAGAGAGGCAGAATGAAGCCTGGGGGCTGTTCAGAGGTTTGGGCGCATTTATTATTGTTTTAGAGGACAATATAGCATGTTATTTCTCTGATTCACTGCTCATACTTGCTGATGCTCTCTCTTCATTCACCATCTGTCAAACTCTACCACAGTGACTCTCTGCAGTCAAGTGGTGAACTTTGAATCATGGTTACGAACAGCATCCAAATGATTAGATAACGCCAGCAATATTTGTTTTGAAAAAAGGACAGATATTCCATCCCTGTGCTAAAGCCAATGTGTATACAATTAAAACATCCTGAACATTCTGATGGTTCTTATTTGAGAAAAATGAGACAAAGAAGAAGGCGCATGTACTGCTGTTTGCCCAGGGGCTAAATGTCTCATAATATGACCCAAAATAAAAGCTATTACACAACATCCAATACGTGCACTGAGAAGCAGAAATCATAAAGGAAGCAGAGAGGGACTGACCGTGTCTGAGTATACCTGGTACGTCTGCGGGGTGGTGGTGGGCTGTGGGGGTGCCGGGGGTTCTGGCTGCCTGTAGGCATATTCAGGAGGGGCCTGGTGGCTCTGATAGGCAGGGTAAGGTGCAGAGACCACAGGCCGGGGTGCCTGGACTGGAGCTGGAGAGTAGGACGCAGTCACTGCATGAGCCACAGCTGGAGCCTGCTGGACACTGTAACTGGCTGTAGAGGGATGGGAGTAGGCCGGAGGAGGCTGGGTACTGAAGGAGAGGAGAGGGCGGGGAAATTAAGTGAAACGAGAAGGTAAACTTCAAAAGAGGACATCTTCATGAACAATAGTAAATTAAATGAAGCGTCGATTTGTGGATTTACCGTGGGCAAAGCTGGAATATGTCCACGTTAGTGACACAAGAATTTAGCTTCCGTCATAATAAACAGTCAAGAAGAATAAAGGACTGGAGGGATGAAGTCCTCATCTCGGCTCCTATCTGTTTTATTCTGTAATTTTAAATGACTGAAATTGATGCCAGTTGAAAAATTCAAGCACAAACACTGAATGATATCCAGGATGATTTAACTCAGATTATAATAATTCCTCCAAGAGTAAGGAAAATGTAACAACAGTTAAACTGCACTTGAGCAATTTTAAAATTTCACTCTCATCATAGTAAATAAGACTTTCTTCAATCATATGTATATTTAAACAAGATTAAGTGATTACAGCCATATTAGCAGCTCTGTGAGGAGTGGTGCTTTCATCTAAATACTAATGTCCACAAACTACAAAAGTCATGGGAACAGCAGAGTGATTACAGTTCCCTCTAAAGCATGAACATCATCATAATGTATTTCATAGCCAATCATAAAAACGATAAGGAGATATTTCTCTCAAAACCACAAACCTCATTGTGGTCACGAGATCTGCCAAAATAAGCAACATTCATCACCTGAACACCCTGGGTATTTGTACAAAATTTGAACTGAAGTGATGGACAGACTGACTGACTGACTGGCAGACCGACATTGCCCGCCATAGAGCCATGCTGCTAGCATTGCTAAAATAAGTAACCTGGATGTTGGCATGGTTTGCAAGGCAGACGGCATCCATTTCCGAGAGCAACATCACTTATGTACGCTATCAATCACAAACAGCATCTTTATTGAGCTCTCAGTGTCAGGATGGAAAAGAATTTGAGGGCTAAAATTAAATAACACCTTAAGGCCAAAGAAGAAGAAGAGTGAAAATACTGTGTGAGTGACCATAACACTGTCTTTAAACAACATACTGAATCCAATGCAAATACAAATCAGTTGCACAATAAAATGTATATATATAAGTGCATATATATTTACACCATAGTAAACAAAGATTACCAAGAAAAGATAAGGAAAAAAGTAAAGGTTGACTTATCTGTGCACTGTACATTGACTAGCTTAATCTTTCCTCTTTATAAATGTAAGTAATGTATGTAAGTGCCTCATCAAAATGCCTTGCATCTGCATCCAAAAATTAATTTTGGTTGGTCACTTAGCTGTTGACCTACTTGATGCTGCTCTGTCCATACTACCAAAATTGCCTCAGTGTCAGGGTTGGACTGGGACAGAAAAAAAATGGCTCTAGCACTTTTGGTCCGGACGGGCCTCCCAACAATTAGCTAAACACCACACACCAGTACATCATCCTTGCAGTTATCTTACATATGCCTTTATTCCTATTGTTGGAGTATCTTTATGAAGGGAACCCTAAGCCTAATCATTTAAATAATATAACTATATGGACCTAGCCTATGGCTGATATGTTGATGGTACACTACACTATGTAGCACTGAGAAGCAGCAGCAACTGAGAATCTCACTTCATGATATGATTATGATATCTTACTGTCATTGTGATGAACTGAATTAATCAACCTTCATCATTGTCATGTCAGGGCACACACAATGCCTATCGGAGAGTCCCTGTTTCCCTGAATGCTACTTCCTGCTTACCACGTCAACAACACTCTCCTCCTGCTTACTCTGCAGCAGCCATGGACAGCCACCTCTCCCCTTTCCACCTGTTGCTGTGTAAGGGTGAATACTGCTGTCACCACAGATGTTGAAGCTACTGCTGCAGTCCCTGCAGCAAATATATGTAATTTTTGTATCAATATTCTTTTTTCCCCATAACTTCTCCACACCTCCCTTCTTTAGTTTTGTCATCCATCCTGCTGACAGCTGACAAAGACACCCTCCTTCACTCACAGATGTTTGACTCTGAGCCACAGCATCTGACAGTATTTGTCTTTCGGGTCTCAGAACCGTAAGACAAATACTGTGTTTCTTCACCCATTAGTAATACTCTTTATGCCAATGTAGCAATCCCTTTAATATATCTAGGTGTGTTAGGTCAACATGGAAAATTTTGCATTCAGTGGGCAGAGCTGCTTTGTTTTTTAGCAAGTAGTCAAGTATTTTGATTTCACAGGTACTCAGTGTTGCTGGATTAGCCATTCCTGTCTGGTTATTTTATCTATATGCATTTAGTCCACTGACTGTTCCAGTAAAATATACTCTACTGCAACATACACTATACAGACTAAAGTATGGGGACACAGTAGTATAACGTATTGAGTCCAACACGTGCATGACAACAGTAGAATTCTACCAGTGTACATATTATCACATATCATGGCACAACATCTCATGTTTCCGTTTGGGATTGATTCTCTAACAGCTTTTTAATAATGTCTGCTCGGGCCCTACGTAGAGCCAATTAACAGGGCAAACCAAATTGTGCTTACCTTCGTCAGGTTTAAGTACACTAAAGAGACAAAGGTATCCAGCCACGCCTCTTTTTTATTAAATTCAGGTGTGGTATTGGGCTGTTTTTCAGGGTTTGGCTCAGCCCCTTACTTCCGGTGAAGGGAAATCTTAATTCTTCAGCATGCCAAGACATTTTGGACAATAGCATGCTTCCAGCTTTGTTGAAACAATTTGGTGAAGGCCCTTTGCTATTCCAGCATGACTGTGCCCCAGTGCACAAACCATCATCATGTCATTAAAGTCCCTGTTGGTGTAATGGTCAGGTGTCCCAGTACTTTTGTTTATGTAATATGTGTTCATTTTGTCCTTAAAAACTCACCTAATTACCATAATAATATGAGAAGAAACTTAGAGAGCATCTCATGAAAACTAAAACCTTGCTGTACCTCTGCGGCTCCAACACAAGAAATATGATTTAAATTTCATACTAGTCACCAATGAATTGAGTGAATAAGCTAAGAGAAACGTGCAAAGTAAAGCTTATTCAAAGCACACAAGCACTTTGTGGTGCAAAGAAAACAACCCACTCCAGTTTGTCACGTTTGTCGGCTTGCGTGCAGACCATCATACCAAAACAACTGAAAATCTTGATTGCTCACTGACTGCAATTTGATGATAATAAAAGTGAGTAGAGAGTAGAGTATTACGTGCTAATTTTAATCAGCATACATGTCAGACAAACTTACCAAACACCAATCCGAGCTGACTGGTCTTCCTTATCTACCTTCACAAAAGTATCTACTTTAACTTGTCGTTGTTTAACATATAACTATGAAAAATGTACTGGTTATGACACCCCGGACCTTCAGTAAAGCTGGACCTGGGGCAGCCCTCTAATCCTAAACATCGGCCAAAATCTCACCTTTCACAACACCAGCCAGCTTAATTCACTGAGGGAAAAAAAGGCTGCATGACACTTGCTATAACTGACGTTGTATTTGCTATTAAAGTTTCGTTACACCAAGAGGTTAGGAGCTGACAAGCAGCTTTCCGACAGGAGATGACCGTACCGGGGTTCACCTAACGTCAAACAGCTTGTCGGACAGCGCTGGCCTGTAAACTCAAACAGCTAACGTTAGCTAACCGAACTAGCGGGTCAAGCTAGCTGTCCAGCCTGTCTCTCCGCCGTCACGCAGTGAAATGCCACCAGTGTCTGTTTCTCTATCGATATACAACAACGACTGATAAATGCGACTCAAAACGCATGTTGACACCAACCTGCATCAATTGATTTACCTGTATTGCGGACCGGCACCATGTGTAAAGCCGAAATAATTGCTTGCAGCCATCTTGGCATCGCCAGTATTGCCAGACAGCAGTGAAACCCTGAAACTGGCCGTCAAGATATTTCACCCCTTTAGTACGACCAAAGATTCACTGTGCTGCAACTTCACAAAACACTTCATACTTCTCTGCTGAGAAGCCTAAAATAAAAAATATCACGCACAGTAAGTCAGCTATTTAACGTGAGAAAATATCGCGTCGATGTATAAGTTAAATTAATTTAGCCTAGCATTTTTAGCATAGATTGATTTTTTTATGGTTTGGCATTACTGCATTTCACACAACTATGTTATGTATGCACACTAAAAAGGATATTTTTCTTGTAGTGAGGCGAAGAAATACATATAATTAACACTGTCAAGTTGAGTGTTACAATGAAGAGGAACGAAGAACGGAAAAAGGGAAAGAAAGAGGATAAATCAGAGAGACGAAATAAGCACTTTTCATTGTTGTTGTTCCTACTGGGTAGAAACGTCATTCATAAAGCTAAACGAATGACGAAAAAAGCATTTGGATAATTTTTTGTGCATGGCTTACAAGAATGAAAAATGCTTTTACTGTTTAAAAAAAGATGTCTACGCGAAGACGGAAGTACAACAGAGTAAACTCTCTCGCTTTGCCTGTGGTGGATCTGCTGAATGTTGCGCGTGTCAGTCACCCACGCGTGCGCCGATAATAAGGGCGCGTTTACTACCAGGCAGTGTATTAGCAGAAAAAAAAATCGACAGGACGTGATGTGCACGTGCTCCGCCAGTGTGATACTAAACTCTCTGGAAATAATCATAATCTTTCAAATAGCTAAAAAGGTAAAAACTTTAGTTATAAAGGTATCAGAATAAACACAAAATCGGATAAAATTACACAGATAATGTCAGAAGGAAACATTAATATTTGGTTTAATTAGTACTGTGCCTTGTGGGATTAGTGCTACCACCAGGCACACACACACACACACACAAAAAAAAAAATAATATAGAAAGAGGCCTGTTATGGAAATATGCAGAGTGAGCCCTTGCAGCTAGCAGCATACAACGAAACTGAGCTGAGACGATACGATTGGTTGGTTGCAGTGAAGTAAGGGACTGAATAATTCATGTGCTCGGGGAGAGTTGGGGTATAGGATGTATGAAAGAGACTGGGGTGAGGAGACTGAGAGGGAGGGGAGAAGCTACGGATGGAGAAAGAGATGCTGTTGCCAGGGAACAGCAGCCACTCAGAGGACCACTGAAAACAACTGCAAGATTATCAAATGGAGTAAAGAGACACAGAGACACATGAGCCTGGTGTCCGCTTTTCCCAAGTTGTTGTTGGAATGAATAAACTGCTTCCTCTGGGAGACTTGGATACGGAGGGAATTCAAAGAAGGGTTTGAATTGATGTTTGGGAGAGGAAAAGGTACTCTAAAGGTATAGGGAGCAACAAGCAGACACAAGGGAAAATAGAGAGAGAGATCATGATGCCAGAGCAGATGCATTCTCATTAAAGGAATTTTGTGTCTTGCTGCTGTGGACGTCAAAGCTGAGAAGCAGGCTGTCGGCTCGCTCTTCACGGCCAGACTTTCCCCAACAAAGGTGGCCAGAGGCGGAGGAGCAGAGGGGGAGTCCAGCACAGAGGTGGCCCCTGTCTTCAGACACCTGCTGCTGGCTAGCGGCTGACATCGAGGACACTGCATGACTGTGTCCGTGCATGAGTGTGCGTGTGTGCATGTGAATGAGTGAAAGACAGGGACCGTGAGACGAGAAATCTCAGCCTGAGTCCTGCTTTTCTGTTCGAGGAGGAGGATCGGGACTTTTCCTCTTCAATCTGTGCATTTGAGGCCAAGGAGGAGGGAGGATTCACAGACACGGAGCAACTAGAGGTTTTGTGGGGATCTCACACTGCTCATGTGAGTATAATCGCTGACACAACATCCTTGCATTTCTTTTGCGTTTCCTGCACAAGGACAACTTGCATGATGATCATGCACCAGATCGTGCATTAGATCATCCACTAACATATCATATCCATTTAGGTTTTTCTCCTATTGTCTGTACCATTCAGGATGACCTAGAAAGGCTGTGGGGCCATTTTACTCAGTGATGGTAATGTGCAGCACATTTGGTGGCGGTTCATTTTGCAGACACTGGGGTTACATGGTCAGCACAATATCTCTCTCAGTGATATATGCAAAGTGTTACATGTTAAAGTAGAGCTCAGTTCCCTCACCTGACATAGAAAATCTGCTATGTTTCTTGGGATGTTTTCAATTTCAGTTATATTACATTCGTGTTTTTTGTAGTCAAAATATTGTCTGAAATGATATTATGATTATTATGATGATGATATGTTCTTCACACACCACCTCTTCTGTATGACTTTGACCTGCATCAGTGTGTGTGTGACATGTTAGTGGATTTGACTGCAGGGGACAATCTTTCATTGCTCATATGTAATTTATTGCCTGAAGAAATGAATTACCGGTATTTCCTTAATGTGAGACTTGGCTGTTTTCCAGCCACAAGTGTCACTGCCAAAACCACACCGCTCCTTACAGTAATTACATAACAGGAATCCACGCTGCATTACTTCTCACTGTGAACATTATTATGAACTGCTGACACCAATGTCAGGAGCACACTAGGTTTGGGTTTGTATTTTATTGTCTCACGACAGAATTTTGTGTTGCGCTGTAGGCACTTAAGACATATATGCCATATAGACATGCATTTAAAATCCTCCACAGAGCCTCTGTTTCTAAGAATAACACCTGACACAGACCTTAAGATTCTCTGTCATTCAGCAGAAACTGCTCAGGTTGTGGTTTTTATACTTGAGTGGAGAAATAAGTCCAATTACACATCCACAGTGCTGCTCTTGTGCAGTTCACAGCAAAAACAAACCTGTGCTTATGTTGTTAATGTGTCACTACTGTGTTGTGATAATGCATTTGGATTTCTGCAGTAAATCCTGTAATTCAGAGGAGATTGCTGCATCCTTATTTTACTCTTGATTATGCAGTGCATAGCCAGTGTATTGTAGGCATTTGTCAGTATGTGAATTCTCATTCTTATCTTGAGCGCAAATGAATGAATATTAGATCCAAAGAGAGGTTTTTCTGCTAATTCTACTGGTGACATAACTCCTCAGTGTGAGCAGAGATCAAACAGGCAGCCGTCACATCATTGTAGTGGGATTAGGGAACAGGGAGACATGATTAGGTGTGCATGTCGTCCTCCTCATGGGCTTCTTGAATTCCACCCAGAAAGAAATTCGTAGGTGATATTTGTCTTCGAGGAGAGCTGAGCTCAGAAAACGTGTCCAAGTCAGTCACATGCCTCTCACATGTGCTCCTCTGGTGCAGGGGGATAAAAACCACATGAGCACCAGTGGTTACAGCCCACTAATTTTAACGAAACATGTTTTTTTCTTTTTGCTAAAATCCTCCCGCAATACTTACTTTTCCCTTCAAAGTCAAACACGTGCTCCTGCTGTGCAGCCACGAAGCTGATGACTGTCTAGTTAGCACATTCACCTCATGTGGCACTTTTTTTCCTCTGTTACCTTGAATGGTGTTCATTAATAAATGCGTCTGTGCACACTTCCAGGCCCCTGCTCTCCTCTCTGAGGGATGGGCACCACAGAGGCTACTCTACGCATGGAGAACATGGAAGTGAAAGACGAGTGGCAGGATGAAGACTTTCCCAGGTGAAATCCTTTTCCTTCTTACTCGTCATCATCTATTAAACTGTCCTATTGATGTGAAATAAAGCCAATAGGTTGATACTCAAAAGAAACAGCTGAGTAAATAGTTGCTCTTTTGTTTGTGTGTGTTGATGAATATGCAGCACATTTTCATTTATGGATGAACAGCTCCTTGTTTAGAATTGACTGTGCTGTTAATTATTGATTAATTATTCTATATGGGCCAGCTGCACCATATTACTTCCAGTAGAGTTAGAGTTAGTCTGTCTTAAGTCTTTTAAAGCTTCTTTTTTGTTTCCACTTTCTAAGTATTAATGGAACTACTAGGCTTTAATAGTTATTGTGTTGATGTGAAAAGGTTTTAACTTTATGCTCACTGTAAGAGTCTCTGGGATAAGACAGCCGGTCGATTGTTGGTCAGAGAAAAAGAAGAAAGAGAAAGAGGGAGAAAGATAAGTGAAAGAAAAAGACAAGTTCATTTATTCTTAGTGCATCATAAAGATGGCTACACAAAAGATTTAGTAAGTGTGAATTTGATGTTCAGAAGTTGAGATGCAGAGCTTGATGGGCAGAAAAAGAGCAGAAGCGTGATGACAGTCAGCACTGGGTTTTCTCCACCTCCTCCTCCTCCTCCTCCTCCTCCCTCCTCCCTCCTCTGTCAGACTGAGAGGCAGGCAGCCAGGGAGCAGGTGCAGCTCTGTCTCTAAGTGGTCTCAGGCTACGTCATGTGACGCAACAGCAGCCGCTGATCAACAACACAGCATCGCCAGGAAAAATGGTGGCGGGTTTTGGTTAACAACAGACTGATACAGAGGAATAGCCAGCAGCAAAAGGATTATTGGGGTTTTCTCTGAGAAACGCTGTGCTCTAGACTGTCTGTTATCAGCTGAGGGAATGAGCAAGCAGGACAAATAAAAAGGTGTGTGAGTTTATAAACCTCACCGAATCGGCTCTGACAACAAAAGCAGCCCTGTGCTATTTCCAAAAGGTAAGCATCATCGCTTCATCCTGATATTAACGTCTGTAGCTGAGGGACAACGAAGTCCTAAACAGGAACAAATGAGATTAACTTGCTTTTGTTAAAATAAATCCATGAATCTGTTCTGTGCTTCAGTTATGACAAAGGAAGCTTTGGACCAGTAATCATTGCATGGGTCCCTGGGGAACAGGGTTGGCCCTTCCATCAGTGCCTATTTCCCTGGGCTAAAGCCTGTATTGTTGGCTCAGGAGGAGCACACGCTGTCCTCCTCTAGATGGGAGGATGAAGCAGTTGGCTTTCACAGGGCTGCGTCTCAGACCCTCTCTGCTGACAGCACTGCGCCGTAGCCCTCTGCATCTCTTCTGTATTAACCATTTAGTTGTGCCATCCTGCTCTCAGTTTTGTGGTTACACTGGGTGTTGTTGCCGACATGCACATGTAAGCTCATCTGTCCTAATGTGCATAGCTTTGCTTCCTCTCAGATAAACACACAGATGGGAAACACAAGCACACTCATAAACATATGCAAAAGCAAGATTTTGACCTCATGTCCTGGTCGTCGTCCTCCTCCTCCTGTGCAGAGTGTCAGCAGTAAACAACAGGCAGCTCGAATCGAAGCAAGAGCTGCAGCACTTTGTCTGTATGCACTCACGCACTTCTTCCTTCACTCTGTCCCTTGTTCCTCCCCTTTTCTCCTCTATTTCCCCTCGCCTGGCAGCCCTGTAATCTTCATCTCCCCAGAGAGAAGTTAATTATCATCTCTATCTTCTTCTGCTTGCTCTTCTTTTTAGCGCTTAGCCAGATTAGTGACAACACCCACACCTTCACTGGTCCATTTAACAGAATGTTGTATTTCCCCTGTGAGGCCATAGTTACAGACCAGTGCTGGTTAAAGAATGTGGCTGCTGGTTGTTGACCTATGCACGTATCCCCGCAGACCACTGCCAGAGTACGGAGACATGGATTTGTCCTGTGGTCTCACAGACGACAGAGTCTGTAAGTAACACTGGAGACTTTCTTTCAACAATGGAAAGACCGTAATATCCTAACGTTACGTCTTCATTCACATTTCCCGGTCTGTCTCTCCTCTACTGTTCTTGCTGTAGCCCCCCCTAACTCCCTGAATGTGAGCCCACCCGGAGGAGGCGGAGGCGTGTCCTCATCGCACCGTAAACGCCGGACCCTGATTGCGCCGGAGATGAACCTTTCACTGGACCACAGTGAAGGTTCTCTGCTGTCAGATGACTTCCTGGATACACCGGACGACCTGGACATCAACGTCGATGACATCGATACGCCCGATGAGACAGACTCGCTGGAGTTCATCACCAACGGCAATGAGTTGGAGTGGGAAGGTAAGTTGTTAGAAACGCACATGCACTCCTTTCATTATGCCCAAATTAAGTTTCAACTGACATAACTTTAAGATTCAAGTTTCCAGTTTAATCTGAATCTTTATTGTAATTTATATGAATCTTAATGTGATTTTGATTGTAATACCTGCATGTCTGTGTCCTGAAGCTTGTAGAGGCATTAAGATATTTTTAATCTATAAAAAAATGATATAAATGATAACTGTTAGTCTTACTAAGAATGGACATAATCCTGTATCAAAATGTAGACCTCCTTGGAGCGACCACAGTGCAGTTTGTTCCACATTTCAGTGCAGTATTAGAACAGAATCTGGCTCTGTGCTTATCCAGATGACACACCAGTGGCCTCAGCCAAAGCAGGTCCTGCTGACGGTTTAGGAGAAGCAGACGAGGAAGGGAATGCTAACAATGGACGCCTCTGGAGGACGGTGATCATCGGAGAACAGGAGCACCGTATTGACATGCAGGTCATCAGACCTTACCTGCGAGTCATCACACACGGAGGTCAGTAGAAGGACAGAAATCACCACAACTCATGAAAAGATGGTTTCCAGTAACGTACAAAGAAGAAGTACTGTTAACTCAAACTCTCTCCCATCAGGTTATTATGGTGAGGGCCTTAATGCCATCATTGTTTTCTCTGCCTGTTACCTGCCTGACAGCAGCTCTCCAGACTACCACTACATCATGGAAAACCTCTTCCTGTGAGTCTGCCATATCTGACTTGTAGTTTCCAAGTACAGCTTTGTTGCTGTTTGTGGATTGATTACTCAATGTGCTCCTAAATCAGAATTAAATGGTAATCTGGCTCAAAGGGAAGCCTCAGGTCTCCACCAAGCTCCCGTTGCCTCTCAATTTGTGCCTGATGCCGTACCCTCTCATACAGCTATGTGGTGAGCAGTTTGGAGATGCTCGTGGCTGAAGATTACCTGATCATCTACATGAACGGAGCCACTCCACGGAGCAAGATGCCTGGGATCAGCTGGCTCAAGAAATGTTACCAGATGATTGACAGAAGGTGAGGAAAAGGAGAAACTGTAGAGAAACTGCTCCAACATATTGACTGATATATTGTGTGTAAAACAACTTTTCTGAACTGAAGTATGAAGTAGGCTGAAATCTCATGTATGAGTTTAACAGCTTTAATTTTCTGCTCTACACTCATGTGTTGGTTTTAGCAGAAGCTTTTAAACTCTAACCTAACTGTAATTGGGCTCATTGTTTGTGTTGTGATGGCAGATTGAGGAAGAATCTGAAATCTCTGGTCATCGCTCATCCTACGTGGTTCATACGCACTGTCCTGGCCATATCCAGGCCCTTCATCAGGTGATACACAAACCAAAAAGTAAACTAAAATGTTCCAGAGTGGGAAATACACAAACCTTAGTGTCCGAGTTAAAGGGCTTTTGTAGTACTAATCACAGTGAACTGATGAGGATCAGAGGGTCACACCATGCTTTTGATGTATCCTTTCTGTATGAAATAAAGGCATTATAATAATAAAAATGTTGTTGTCTTATTGTCCTCTGCAGTGTGAAGTTCATGAATAAGATCCAGTACGTCCACAGCCTGGATGAGCTGGCAGAGATCGTCCCGATGGAGCACGTCCATGTTCCCGAGTGTGTGGTGCAGTAAGTATCTCTGACCACTAGATGGAGAAAGTAAGCTGTGACACTGACCGCAGACTGCAGGCGGCGGTTTATCTCACAGTCCTGCTTTGATTGAATGGTTATTTGAGCAAACATGGCAGGGCAATGTTAGATTTCACATATTTCTTATGCTAACCCTATTCCTAATTTTCAGATTTGACGAGGAGAGGATTAAAGCACGGAGGGAAAGGTAAAATACACGTGTCTTTCTTTAATTCCATTATGATAACTCGAACACATATATCACTCACAGAGGAATGCACTCAAAATGAACTGTGGTTTGGGCACTTAACCTGAGTTAATTGACTACCAAAGACTGCATTTAGTTTCTTCAACAAATGTGTGTGTGTGTGTGTCTAGGATGGAGCAGGAGAACAAACCGCAGGAGCAGCAGCCGTCAGTCCCACAGGAGTCAGTGAAAAAGTCAGAGAGGTGCTGGCTCACTCCGGACGTTCGACCTGTCATGTTTTCATTTCTGACTAGTTGTGACATTCATCAAGTTTTGGTACATTGTCGGCTTTCTAACCTCTTAAAAGTTCTCAATGCGTTTTTCTTTTTGCTTTCTTTTGTTTCATTTTCAGGCCGAAGTCGGTGATTGTAGATCAGGGATTATGAGAAGCTTCACAGGCAAAGGTAATGTAAACCACTGCTGTATTTCTTGCAGGAGCCCAAAGGTGAAACAGATCCATCACTTGTGCACATGGTCTGTAGAGAGGAGCAGACAGGGTTAATGTGGGGTGAACGATTCGTTGTTATTTATGCAGGAGGTGTTGGTACATACCGGTATTTAAGCTTTCATTCATATTCAAATTCACATTCATCCAGTTAATGGTCCTCAATTGTCAGGGCTTATCTGCCTGTAGCTTGGTATGACCTTGGCACTGATGGTCAGTCCCCCTTTTCTTCCCCTCCGTGCACCTATTGCCTGATTATAAACAAGGTCCAGTCCGTCTTGGTGCATACTGTTGTTGAGGGAGAACAAATGTCTTTAGAGAATCTGGTGTAAAATGACATTATGATGTAAAATTTGAAAAAGGCTGGAAATCAAGAAGGACAGATGTTTCATCAGAGATTTATTGAAAAATGATGTCTTCACAGAGTAAACAGCACCTGTAAGTGAGTCATACCACCAGCATGACTTGGATGAGAGTATTAATGCCATATGCATTTAATGAAACCGGCTGTCTGACAGGATGCAGCACTCTGTAACTGTCTAGCTGTCTATTTTGTCTCTCTGATAAAGTAATAAAGACTAAAATGCCACTGATGAAATACATATAAGCTATTTAAAACAGTAAATAGGCTAAAAGGGCAAAAAGTTACTTGTTACTAGAGGGATACTAGAGTGAGGTTCAAAGGGTTGAAAAAAATGAATTAAAAAAAAAATTTAAAGTCAAGTTTTCCTGAAATTTTCAGTGTACCAAAACAAAAAATACATATTTCTTTAAATTTGATCACAACAGCAGCAAAATGTCTTTATTGTCCTCTTACTGCAATCATCATCCACAGACATGACCTTCTCTTTATGCAGTATGTGACATGTGCAGCCTGAACCCTTCGATTAGGAGCCAGCGGACCGACAAGCCTACATGTGCTTCCTTGTTTTACCAACATCCAGCTGACCATTTGTGCCGCCGTTTTCCAGTCAAGATGGCGGATGCTTCGCCTCATCTTCTTAGTGCCCAGAGCCCCTTCTTCCTCTCAGCCAACTTGAAAATGAACAAAGGAAGTCGCTGCTCTGTTTCATGAAGTGTATCACCGGGCAGAATGTTGTTGGGTTCATCGATTCATTTACCTGCTGAGTCGTCAGACCAGTTGTATAGCTCATATTGTAACATCACATCATCGTGAGGCTCCCGAAGGTCAGGACTTTGACAGAAACTTTACACTCTAATGAAAATTAAGAAGACAAACAAATGATTTTGCCTTTGTTGGGTGCAACAATGGTAACTCCAGTTGTGGTTAGTCATGTTGTATGGGTTTTTGCATCTAAATTTCAGGGTTTTGTTTTCTGAAAATCTGACAATTGGAGATATGACGGGTTTTGCCTGGCCAGGATGATGTGTACATATTTTATGAAACATTTAACATTTGGTGACATATCTGACAGAAACTTCCTCACTGATGTAGCAAACACTGAGCTCGGGTCAATGCATGACCACAAGACCAAGCTGCTTACACACACATTCATATTCATACTGATTCGTGTGAATATAACATGTGTTTGATGTAAATAACAATAGGTTTCCAATGCATCAGATGCCTTTATCTTTTTTCTTTTTTTTTTTTTGCTTCATAACTGCTGTATCATTAGGCCTTTTCAAGCTCTCCGTTTTGCTGTACTGATGTTTAGAAAATGTACAAATGCGCTAACATCTGTACTATACCTTGTGTTATGATGTGCCTCAGTCATCTTGTGCATAGAAAATGCAGGAACATGATATATATTTGCATTTTGTGGCCTGGAAAACCCCATATGAGAAAAGCTCTAAGAATCATACAGTATTTGTGTAGTAAAATGTTTGCAGAGCAGTGCTTGTTTACTTTGTGTAACACAGTCATGGCCACAGAAGTAGATCTCCTGCAATATTAAATATTAGAATATAAAAAATAAATTCTGCATATTTTATGTCACAAATAGGAAAAATTCTGCAATAATTTTGTATGAAATCTGACGATGGAAAAATCAAAGTGGTCAGTCAAGACAAAATATGCAAGCACTGTGCATATGTTTGCATGTTAGTTTTACAAAGTGCACATTTCTTTCATTCTTATGGAGCCGTTTCATATGGGAAAGCTTGTTGTCGCCTCAGACTGGGAAAACCTGTTCTGACCGCTAACTGGACTGACAACAAAGAAAGACGCTTTCATTTGACTTCAGAATGATAAAGTTTATGTGCCATAGCTTCAATGGAGATTTAGATTTAGAAGGTTTTTAATTTCAGCAGAGTGGCATCTACGATTTTTGTGTGGTAGTTTCTATGTGAACGTGTGGGACAGTGTCAGAACACTGTTAACAGAGATTTTCTCAAACATTTTAATGCATTATGGTTTGTATGTTTTGGGGGGTTACATTGATTTTCTCTAACGTCTTCCATCTGTTTCCAACTTACTGTAGCAGGAGCTCAGTGGAGGAAGAATTTTTATTTTTATAACAGAGTTACATAATTGTGTTGCCTGCCTGCCTTGTTTTGCACTATTGGATTTGGTTGTCAGATAACCTCTCAATGGTTTCAGCATATAATGTGCTTGATTTATTTTTTGGAGGTGGTATGTTCACCTAAAAATTGTTTGTTAACGGATGTCATGCAGTTGTGTAGCTGTTGACTGGTGAATTTCTTAAGTGCTGTTTCACTTCTAGTTTCCTCTTGTTCTTTTGCCTTTCTGGTGCAGGAATGTTAACGACTTTTCAGTCACGTTTGGCTGTTTTCACACAAACAATCCCAGCTCAGTTCATCAGTCTTTGGGAAGGATCCTTTGGGACTTGTTGGCCGTGCTGAGTGCCTATTTTTGAACCAAATGATTAAAAGAAATCCAGAAAATATGAAGGAATGTAATGCATAGCTTTCAATTTTTAGTTATTACAGTTTATAGATTTACTGTATCATGAGCAAGGTTTGCATGGAAAATATGGTTGATTCCCAAACTTGAAAATGTTCATTATGACTACAAAAGCACAATATTTATTATTACAAATTCTTTGCCTTCAATTCAATTGTTTGCTACAAAGTGCTCAGATTTCAGTGGGGAGATATATCATTCACCATTCTGAAGTTCTTTTGACTGATATGATTGGTTCTGCTTTGTAAATATAACTGAATAAACTGTTCCTCCAGAAAACCAGTTTTGCACTTTTCTTTGTTTAGTTTTCATACTTTCTGTACGCGCATACAGCGGAGATCGTCTCTAGTTTTCACAGAAATTGTTTGACCTGGAACAACAGGACTTTCAGACACACGTTTGAGGTGACCTTTGTTTACTGTGGACTGATCTATAGCATGAAAAGAAAGTACCAGAAATGCTTTCATGGTTCTATAGCATATATAGTGTATCCAACATATCTCTTTTTATGCATCACACACACACATCACCCCACCGGATGGGCAGGAAAAATTAGGGCGTGGTGGAGTAATTAATGCGAAAAATGCTCCCCCCCTCCATAAGCCGCCTGATGTGCCCTTGAGCAAGGCACTTAACCCCCAATATGCTCCCCGGGCGCCTGACAGTGGCAGCCCACTGCTCCTGTGTGTGTTTCACTGCATGTAATTTGCCAGGTGTTGCATGTGTGTTCAACTAAGGATGGGTCAAATGCAGAAGACGAATTCAGTGTGTGTATGTAAGATATATATACTGTCAATAAAGCTGATTCTTCTTTTTCTTTTCGGTTCTGCCTTTTTAATATGACGTCACCACTTCAGGGGATGTTCTACATGTCTGGACAGGGCAGTGATGGAGTTCTGTGACCACAAGGTCATCACATGAGTTACTTAACACACCCTTCTCCCTTACACACTCACACTGACGGAGGGAGACCCTGACTGTTGACCCCTGACCCCTGATGACTATGAAAGGATTCAAACTGCACACACAAATAGACCTGAATGTCTCCCACACACACACATTCAGTGAAAGAGAGCGAGATGCTCCACAAAAGATAATTTACCTCGACAGAGTCTGGCACACAGTGTAATCCAAAATTAATACAACATAAGTCGGTTTTCCCAGAAGATTAACTTCATCTGTGAATCTTTCTCATTGTGTTATTCTGATGGAGAATAAAACTTAAGGCGTGCTGTACGTTGCAGTCAGTAACGTCTGAACCCGCGACACGCGTCACTTTAAATTTAGTGCTTCTGCTCCCTGCATAGTGGAGCTCACACTGCCCTCACACTCCTGACACACTTTAAGAGACACATGAAAGTTTATCTGCGATGTGACACAACACACTGAGTTCCTCTCATTTACTCAAAGTCCATTTCATTTATATAGCCAAGCAAATACAAATCACAGATTTACCCTCAATCCCAAGACCCCTGATTCTATTCTGTTCCAAAAAATACATTTCAGTATAATTTAAGTATAACAGATGATTTTACTTTTGATACTTTTTGCTGGTAATATGTATTATTTTCAATGCTGAACTTGCTTATACCAGAGGACACTTAAATTTAAATGTGTATAATTTATCACTACTTTCACATGACAATCTAGTGTTGACTGGCCATAATTCTGTAAGAGAAAAGAAGCGTAGAGCAAAGACTGAAATTATCTTGGCAACTGTTTGCTTTTAATTTATAGCACTACCACAACCTAAACAACCTCTGCATAATAACAATACTTCTTGACCTGTTTAGCTGGTAGGAATACTTTTTCCATGAACAGGAAATAATGTAGGCTTGACATACTTTTGCATATATTCTTACCTTAATAGATTTATTAATGGCCAGTCAACTTAAATATATTTAAAAAGCAGATTAATATTTAGCTAATTCTTATTTTAACAGTAATTCAATAAGATGGCTGGTAAACAGCAGGACGAAACAGATGCAGATGTTATTTTTAAGTATCTATTAGACACCATCGATGGTAGTTTTCCACTGTGCATTAGGTAACGGTGAGGATTAACTGCTGGGTGGAAGACCACGATGGTCGCTGAGGTGGACAGGAACAGGTGCCGTGAAATATGTAAATACGTGACCAGTTCGCGAGCTGTGATTGGACGTTGGCAGGCACTCTGCGAGAACTGATTGGCTACCGCCTAGAGGCACGTAGAAGGAGTGGAAAAGAGCACGAGCACGTCCTACCACGAGAGCGTCCCGTGCGTTGCGTGTGCGGTGACGCAACGTGACGCAAGTTGGATATAAATTGCTGTGCGTCGCGCTCTCAGTCAATGGAGCGATAGAGAGAAACACAATTAGACCTCGTCTTAAATTTACAAGTTTTTGGAGCGGTTTAACAGCTGATTTTTTTTCCCTTGAATTTGCTTAAAAGTAGACTTGACTTTTTCTTCTGCTTACGCGGAGCAGGACTGCTGAGAAGAAACGACAGCATGAAATACATTATAGGAATTGGCGGGTAAGTGTTTTTATTTTTATTAGACAGCTAACGTGGTTGTTTGCTAACATTTTACACATCCATGTGCAACTAAAATATTGTAGTGTTATCCTGACTGATAGTCGATTCGAGCTGTGCGGTTTGTGTGAGACTTTTACTCTGAAATGACTTTGTGTAGCGTTGTGTTATTGTTCACGGAGGCATCTGAAGATAACTAATGGTGGCGCGGATGAATTTGTTCATTTATTTTTTTATGTGAGCGATGTTAACTGTTCTGAATAACTTATACCAAATACGTTATTGTTTTTGGCCACATGTGTTATCAACTGCCCGCCACAAAGTAGTGAATGCGTGCGGTGAAACCGGTTTAAGTCACATCCGGTGTGGCTGGTTTGTTGTCATCAATCGAGCGGGACATTTGAAAATTCACCGCGAGACTCGTACGAAAGTGGAGGGAGATTTAACATTAGCATTGCCCCGCTTCAAATACCGTTTAATGTTTTAATCATCATTATATAAAACTTTTAAATCCCTTTTATTGCATTTAACTTTCAGCAAAAAGTGCCTTTTTGTAACGCGTATCGTATAAACTAATATGATGTAAACAAAGGCCACCGCATATCTTCTGGCTGAAATTTTACATATCTGCTTTTTATGATCAAAATGAATTAGATTTAATCTCATGAATGTAGCTGGCCATACATTATAAATGTGCATTTTATCACTTTTGACCTGTTGTTTACAGAGTCACTAATGGTGGCAAAACCACCCTGACAAATAAGTTGATCAAGACTTTGCCCAACTGCTGCGTTGTGCACCAAGATGACTTTTTCAAGGTGAGTTTTAGCAAGCAGGTGATGAAAGACTTTTATTGGTTTTGTTCTTTCCTCTTTAACTCTACTCCCTCAGCATTGCATGTAAGCAAAGTAGTGAGTTTTGCCACAAGTAACCTCAAGCCCACACGCTCTGTTCGCCACAGTAGATATGAAAATGGCCTTGATGTCCATGCAAGATAATTTCTTTGCCTTGTTGTCTCTTCTTACTGCATCAGTCATGAGTTCCTCCTCTTAATGACTCTCATTATGTACTGTGATAGCCATCTAACAAGATTTAAATCAACTGTGCAATACATGGTCCAAAGCTTTTCTAACTTGGCCAGGGGCATGCATTTTCTCCTTTATCTCCATATACACCCTCACTGATGTAATGTTTAGCATTTCCATCTTTTTCCACATTTCACTAACTGTCTGTGCTTTTGTAAATTGCTTGCTTTATTTTGTGCATGCCCCTTTGCGTTTGTGCCTCCTTCCTGTTTTCTTCTGTGTGCACTTGTTTGGCCTTGTTACTCTGATATGCGAGTGGGATCTGCAAGTATTCAGAGCTGTGAGGTTGCAGCAGTGTTTTACTGGTGACTGTTATTTCAGAAACCTGATCAGATAGAAGTCGGGGAGGACGGCTTTAAACAATGGGATGGTAAGACTCCTCCGAAGACTGCCAATGACTCATTGTTTACCCTTTAGTGTCATAAACCCGACTCTTCCAAGTTATGTACATTATAGCCATTTAACGTACACACCATTGTGTCAACAGTAAGCTCATAATAACCTCCAAAAACCTGGAGCGAAACGCAAAGTACATTTACAATCAGTATTTTTTGTTCTTGGCTTGTGCTCATTTTATTCATTTGCTTTTTTTGCTTTTTTTTTTCTTCCATCATCTTCCTTTCTTTCAATATTGCTCTACAGTGATCTCAGCTTTGGATATGGAGGCCATGACCAACACAATAAAAGGTTGGATCGAGAACCCTGTGAAGTTTGCCCGTTCCCATGGCGTCGCTCTGTCTTCTGCATCTGACGAGACCAGCCCAGATGATCAGACCCACATCCTGATCGTGGAGGGCTTCCTGCTCTACAACTACCCGTAAGTACGATATATTTTGACTCACTTGGCACTTCAGTCACTTGAGGAACTGCTTGCATCTGTTTCCAGACTGAATAAGTTCTCTCACTTAGTCACCTTCACACCACAGGATTTACAGTGAAGGACAATCTGTCCTCTCGTTTCTCGCGCATTCTGTGAAATTCATGAACACAAACGCTGGATTGGCTGTTATTTCTGGAGTGGCACGTGGCCATCTTGTTTTTTGCAAATTCTAAGAAATTAGTGACAACAAACATTGGATGGGCGGTGTTCATTACAGAAGTGTCACATGGTAATTCAGCTCGCTTACCACTGCACATTTACATTAAGCCATAGAGGCAGACTTGGGCGGGTCCTGCAGCTAGAGATAAGGCTTTCAGCAGAAAGAGGCTCTCTGAGTTGTCCTTAAAGCTGGCTGCTGGGTGATCGGTACTCTGTGTGCTAGGGATGTAATGTCAAGCACGCTGCAGAGATAGAGATAAGAGGCAGCATAAGCGGTTACATAGCCAAGCTCCTTTTCTCTGGTTTGGTTGGCCTTGTTGTGACCTTGTGCTCCTTTCTTCTAGGCCCCTGCTTGATGTTTTCCACAAGTGTTATTACATCACAATTCCCTATGAAGAGTGCAAGCGAAGGAGAAGGTTAGTATTTGTTAGTGTTTTACCTTTTTATATATTTTAGTAAAATCTCACATTTACCCCTCTGTAGTCGTAGACCTCAGTTGCCCCCCCGCCCCCCAATAATCCTGTCATGGCCAGTGCACATTCTCTAACAGAGGGTTTATTATTTTCAGTACCAGGCAGTACACTGTCCCTGACCCTCCCGGCTTGTTTGACGGCCATGTGTGGCCCATGTACTTGAAGCACAGGAGGTTGATGGAGGACAACGGCTTGAATATTGGTATGTTGCAGCTTGATTACTTTATCAGTGTTTTTTTTTTTTTGCTAATATTTCTTTTGAGAAGCTTGCCATCTGCTCTCAATCCAACAGATTTTGTGGTAATATTCTTAAAGGTGATTTTCAACCATTTGCTTATGTGGCCAACTTTTTTTGTTTTGCAGAGTATTTGGATGGTATGAAGCCCAAAGAGGAGATCTACAACCAGGTGTATGAGGACATTCAGAACAACCTGCTCAATCGTTTATAGGTAAGAAGACACATGAAGTATAACACTGTTTCTAGTCTGACAAGTTTAAAAATTAAAAATATATATATATATCCTGGTTTGAAAGATCTGCTTCAGTTTCTTACAGTTAGTTCTCAGTTTTCTTACACTTACACTATTTTACCTTTTGGAGCAAAAAACTATTTGTGCCTGTTTTCAAAAGTATAAATGTATAGGAACATACCAGCACTGCAGGTAGAAGTTTTAAAAGTATAAGGACATTAAAGTGTACAACCTCTAACCTTTTTTTTTTTTCTGTCTTTTTGCAGCAGGAAGACTCCTCTCCGCCCCTGTACAGAATCTGTAAATAGTCCCAAGGATTCCTTTTTTTTATGAAGCTTTTCTAATTTTATTCTTTGATTGTAAATGCAGTGAAGTAATGTTAACTTATAATTATGTTGTTGTTTTTTTTGGTTTGTTTTTCCTTTTTAATAAGTGATTGTTGAATGGATCATTAGTATGTTACTGTTATGTTAAACCACTTGTACTGGACCATTTGTCACAGTCAAATAAATGGGTTAGTATCTGTTGATATACAGTACATGAAAAATCTCTGTATCTTTTGGTCATTAAAAAAAAAAAAGTTTGTTGATATAATTCTGCATACAGACTGATGGATGTGGAGAGACATTTCTAATGAACTTATAGCATAAAGAGCTACATGTTTTATCCAACCTGAAATAGTGAACCACACATGACTTTATAACTGAGAACTTGACACACATGTACCTCCTTTATAATCCAACTGTCGATCATGAATTCAATTTCATACAGGAAAAACAATGGGCCTTGTTTTCCCCTTAACTTAGTATAACTTATCATTGCAGTCTGTGCCTGCTGTAGTGCACCCATAACACTTACCTATGAGAACAAGTTAGTTTTAATGTTGTGTGTGGTTGTTACATGTTGATCATTTCTCCCATCTGACTTTTTGTCCATTTGTTAATGTTGATCTATGTGCCGCTCTGAGCGTGGCTCCAAAAACAGTTGTGAAGTAAGCTTACAGTAGCTTAAATTCTCAAAATGATGCTCATTAGACATCCTCAAACTGTGTCTACACAGGAACACTTTCATGACTGGTTATGGACATTGGACACAGCACCCATGAACATGTAATTGTTTGTCTGGCAGTTTTTTACATTTATCATGATTTTCTCTTGAGCGTCGGGTGTTTTCATTTGTCTTTTTTTGTTTTTTATACTTCAAAAACTTTGCAAACAGACACATTATTTCCTTGCCTTTTTGCGAGAATAAATGTCTATGAGACTTTTCTGCTTTCCCTCAATGTCATATCTCTTTGTTTTTCATTTTTGAAATACTGATTTGTTTTACTTCTGTTCTTTGAACATGTTGGGAGCTGCTGATGAAGAGGATGACCTGAGCCTGATTTGTTGAGGACTACAGATTAAGAAACTGGGCCACTCTGGATTTAATGTAGCTCAGTTTCAGCCTTTAATACCCTTTAATGTCATTATATAAAAACCTGAATTATAGAAGGTAAACAATCCATATGAACTATATTCATGTTCAGCCAATTTTGCTTGCAGCTATTTTAAACACAGGAAATTCTCTTTTGAACACCTGCATCTGTCCACCTGGGGTTTTTCAATGCTATGGCTCTGAAATAACTGCCCTCACTTCCCTCAAGTAGATACCTGAGTAGGTCATAGACTAACCCTAAGATTTAGGCCATTAGCACTAGATTTACAGCACATGAGGCCAAAGGCACGTGCTGATATCACCTATGTTTCCACAAGTATAAATAGGCCAGAATAATTTCTCATTTCCCCTCAGGAAATACCTTATCCTGTCACAGAGTTAGCTAGTGTGAACTTCAGCTTACTGTAAAAAGGCTAATTTAAGAACAGGTCAAGTAGGTGCATGAATTTCACAGCAGTCAGATGTCAAAATCAGTCCAGGCTCTGACTGCTTCCTCACAAAGTGGAGATTCGGGTCCCAGTTGCAGCAGAGAGCAGCACGGGCTCCTGTCAAACTGAGAAAGCAGATTGTCAGCTGGGCTTCAAGTACATCTCTAACCAGCCTCATTTTATTGACACCCGTGACAGTAACAACCACTGTCTCAGTTCTGAATGACATCAGATGGAGGTGCACGTAATCTGTCATGTGTGTGTCTTGTGGAAAACTGAATGACAATTTGATTGTTGTGACGCTCTAACAGGTGGACGTGGAGTAAACCACATTGGCCTGGAGTCCCGGTGCTAAAAATGACAGCACTGTGTGTGACGGCTGTGGAAGCATATGGGCGGATCTGCTCCCCAAGGACAAACCAAAGACAGCACTCCAGTCATGTCTCTGTCTTTTGGATCATTTTCTACAAGTATTGTTATGGTGACACACACACACAACTTTCAGCAGCCTGTGCCGGCTGCTTGTGGTGTATACATGTTCACGCACGTGCACAGCTAATGCACGTTCGAGCTGTGTGAAACAGTGGCTACATTATTTACAGTGAAAACAAATCCCGCCTAGACATTTTCCTGAACAAACCTGACCTCATTCCTCACAGCTTGGCTGGGTGAATCATGTGATTGAAATGCTCCCCCATCAGCAGCGCAGGCCTATCGAAAGTCAGTAATATCAGGTGAACATGAGTGCACACACGTAGGCTGATTTCTGTTTTTATGACGTCAGCTCATGCCCACACACAAAGAACACTGTAGTGTGTTTGGACTCATCCATTCTTGCCTGTACATCCCTTGAATTCCTGTTTGCATTGGAGACGCTGTATGGCTTTCATCTCATGAGGGAAACCAAAGCAGGAGGTAAACTGGTGCGGCACTGAGAAGTTGTGGAACGTGGCTTACGAGAAGTTTCTATTGACATTTTTAATTTATGTTGGGGCTGTAAGACTAAATCTGGCCTTTGTTTTGGACCGACAAACCTCTTCTCAATGTGTGTCATGGGACGCTGAGGTTTTTTACTTGCATGGAAAAACTCTGTGTTGCAGCTTGTTCCTGTCTACGTGCTCACATTCAGACCCAGTGGTGAACAATAACCAAGTAAATGTACTCAGTACTGTCCTTACATACAGATTTCAAGTACTTTTACTCCACTATATGTTATGGGAAATATACTTCTACTAAATTTATCCCACAGCTACATTTAGCTTTGAAGCTTCATATTTTAAATACAAAATGTTTATAAAATGTGACTTGTTTTTGTCAAAGGAATCTTAATTAATACAAAGTCATTAATATTAGCTGCACCTCAACAAGACGCAAGATTTGACCCCCGCTTACACCTTAATGCATCAGAAATTAAGCTAACAATGTAATGCTGACAGGAGCCACTGTGCAACACTGGGAGTACGTTCACTTTAAGTATTGTCACCAATACTTCTTTACTTTTACTTAAGTACAATTTGATTGCATGACTTCTACTTGCCACAGAACTTTTTTGTTTATCTTGTTTTATTGCTGATTTTAATGAGGCACAGTATCTGAGTACAAAAACTCAATTAGAAGCAAAAGTCCTGTATTTATTTTACAAACAGTTTGTGTGCTTTGTACAAAAACTCATAACTATTGCTGTCAAAATGCAGCAAAGTAAAATGTATATTTTCCTCTGAAATAGAGAACACCAGCTTTGTAAAGTCCTTACGCTGACATTTGAGTACTTCAACACTACTCTGAGGCGCAGTACTTGGAAATGTTGTTTCTTTAGGATCTGCAGGTGCAGAGGAAGACTTAGCGCTGGGTCCTTGCTCAAGCATCCCAGTCACAGATATTTGAGTAATGTCTTCACTTTCCTCACCACACGTGCAGGTCACATCAGGAAATGTTTACTCCTTCCTGTTTAACCAAAGCAGCCCAATCCAGAGTTCATTGATGGTGTCGGGTGCCTGTTGTGGGACTTGTCACTGACTGAGAGATCTTAAGTGATTACACTGTAAGAGACCATCCAGCATACTGAAGAAATGACACCCATCCAGTTTTAGCCTGTCTGAGCCAACTAGACCTGGACCCCTTGATTAGGTCACTTGCTTTACACATGCACCCATAAAGAGTCACACACACTCCCTTACTCCTGTTTCTCACACTCACTCAGGGATTTATTCTCACTCAGATTGCTGAGAGGCTCTGAGTGCTTGCCAGGGTGTGTGGGTATATTTGGGGCGGGGAGGGAGGGGGGGGTGACCACTCAGCGGGCTGGTTGCCTTTGTCACCATGCACCTGAGACCGCAATACTGCAGCCACCAGTCTGTCTGCACGTCCAAGCAGCCAGAATGGCTGTGGCAGAGGATGAGTGGGACAAAATTAAGGCAAAGGTGAGAACCTCTCACCTACTTCATGCCAGTCCACAACCGCAGCATCACACATACACCCGATGAAAAATGAGACAACTAAGTAAGACTGAACTGCGTAACTGGGAAATGAGGCGTAACTGAAAAATCCTTGAAAGTTTTCAGGTTTAAGAAAGACAAAACAAAATGCTACAAGTTTATGAAAATGAATAGATGTCTTTGGAAATGTTTTCCAGTGAGTATGGACCACATTTGTATCAGTTCCATTTTGAAATGACTCATTCTGCACTAAATTAAATGCAGAGAGGCTGACATGCCTCACATATAACACATCTACAGGTTCATATGTTCTGTAGTATGATACATGAGGGATGTCAAGTCCTTTAAAACTTAAACTGTATAGGAAGACGTTTATCTTGATCCTAAAGAAGAACTTTCTGGTCACATCACGTGCATCTTTGTTTTATCTTCATTAGTGAACAAACGTACTGTGACGTGCTGACGTGACTGAGCTGAAAATAGCTCTGACTGTCAGTGAGTGTGCACTGCCATCATGTGGTGAACAAGTGGACTTGGCCTCAGTGTGGGAATTCAACGGGTTCAACACAGCACAGTTCAGTCTCTACCATACAAAATACACACACTCCCAGTACCTCCACTCTCTACTGTGTACACAGTGGGAGTACAAGGAAATGAAATCCTCTACGTATATTAACAGACATAATTTCTTCTCATTGTGTTCCAAATTGTCTTCCAAAAGCAATTCACTGCCTTTACAGGGGCAACGGCTGTTAATGGGCAGCCTGCAGTCCCTGACATCTTAATGCACTCAAGGACTGTTCCTCATGGTCACCAGGCTGTCGTTTCAGTGATGTTGTAAATGTTTATGGTCGTGTAAATGTAAATGGACGTGAACAGGCTGCTTCTTTTTCTCCACCTGCAGATTGACAGACAGCTCCTTGTTGTGCATGGGTAAGCATTTTTTTCTGAGAGTAACTCCCATTACAAACAACTGAAGGTGTTTCATCCCAAACGCTCTCTACGGTGATGCTGTGCGCAGCTGCGTGACACGGTGGAGTCACTCAGTGGAGTATTCAACCCACCACCCCATCACCCATGTTAAATTCAAATGTTAATGTGTCAGCGTTGGAGCTCTGCAGTTGGAGACACCATCACACTGAGTCATGGAGAAGTTTGTGCTTGTATTCATCTTCCTGCTGGATGTTCTGGTGTGTTTGGGTACCGGTCAGCACCATTTACGTGCACGCGTGGGACCATGGAGACAGCGGATTCAGTGGGAGAATAACGGCCAGGTGTACAGTTTACTGAGCACGGGGACTCAGTATCGCTCACCTGCGGAGGTCAGAAGACGCACTCAGCTCTTACTGACGGCGAAAAACAGTTTTAATCGACCTCACCCTCCCGCTGAGCTCAGTAGATCCTCCAGAACCAGATCCGGACACCTCCAGAACGCAGCTGGGGCTCATTCTCAGCAAAACGAAGTCAGTCAAGTGGATGCGTCTGTTCTTGGTGCTGATGCAGGTCAGTTTTTACTCGCCTCGGGACGACCCGGGACACACCGCCAGTCCCCACCGCGCCATGCAACCTTCAGACAGGCTGTGGCTGTGGGACACCGTTCGCTGCAGGCACCGGTTAACGGCAGCGCGGCG